>NC_051162.1:0-45688 GCF_013339745.2 Dermacentor silvarum | reverse complement strand
AACATCGACTTGGGACAGCGTCTACCTGTAAAAAGGAACATTCTTAGGCATTCTTGACACAAAGCTAACATTTCATCCACACCTAAAACATCTAAAAAACAAGTGCATGAAAACAATGAATATTTTAAAAGTGTTGTCACACACTAGATGGGGTAGTGACAAAAAGTGTCTGTTAAATTTGTATAAAAGCCTCATACGAACACGCTTAGACTACGGGGCCATAATTTATCAGTCAGCTACCCCACCGCGTTGAAGATGCTGGATCCCGTCCACCATCTAGGTATTCGCTTGTCTACAGGTGCATTTAGGACGAGCCCTGTAGAAAGCCTTTACGGCGAATCCAATGGGTGGTCACTCCACTTGCAGAGGACCTACACAGTTATGTATTTCCTTAGAGTGAATGCAAACAGTGCACATCCCTCATATTCCACCGTAAATGATTTGTCCAGCTCCCACCTCTTTCATAACCGGCCTGCAGTAAGAGAACCTTCTGGTTGCGTGTGAGAAGTCTGGCTGAGGTAATGGATGTCCCACTCTTTGAACATCGTCTAATGACATTAACTATAGAGGTCTCACCGTGGCTGTGGCGGAGTGTAGACTGTGACTTGTCCTTTTTGACATGTTGAAAAACCTGCCCTCTGAAACGAAGAAAACCCTTCTCTGTCTCTATAACTATATCTGGACCTCCGGCGTGATCTCCTCTGCCTGGAAGGAGGCCATAGCGATCCCTATCCTGAAGCAGGGCAAGGATCCATCGTCTGTATCGAGTTACGGCCCCTATCTCTAACAAGCTGTCTCTGGAAGCTTTCGAGAAAATGATAAACCGCCGTCTGATACATTTCCTAGAATCAAACAAGCTACTTGACCCATACCAGTGCGGTTTTCGCGAGGGTCGATCCACCAATGACCATTTGATACGTATTGAGGCACAGATGCGTGAAGCTTTGTTCACAAACAATTCTTTTTATCTGTATCCTAGATATGGCAAAGGCCTACGACACCACATAGCGGTTGGAACACTGAGAGACCTCTCCCACTTTGTATACGTGGTAATATGTAAATGTCATTGAAAGTTACCTGCTGAATCGCACATTTCGTGTTCGGGTTGGCAATGCTTTATCACGACCTTTTGTGCAAGAAGCTGGAGTGCCACAGGGTGGGGTGCTCAGTTGCACTCTCTTCATTATAAAAATGAATTCCTTGCGTCTATACCTCCCACGAAACATGTTTTATTCAACGTATGTCGATGATGTACAGATGGATTTAAATCGTGCAACCTTGCAATCTGTGAGCCGCAGGTTCAACTTGGTCTGAACAAGGTGGCTAAATGGGCAGACGAGAATGGGTTCTGCCTAGATCCACAAAGAGTGCCTGCGTCCTTTTTCTAGAAAGAGAGGACTGTACCCCGACATCGACCTGCAAGGACAGCGTCTACCTGTAAAAGGAACATAACCTTCTTAGGCATAATTCTTGACACAAGCTAACATTCTCCACACCTAAAACATCTAAAAAACAAGTGCATGAAAACAGTGAATATTTTAAAAGTGTTGTCACACACTAGATGGGGTAGTGACAAAAGTGTCTGTTAAATTGTATAAAGCCTCATACGAACACGCTTAGACTACGGGGCCATAATGTATCAGTCAGCTACCCCAACGCGTTGAAGATGCTGGATCCCGTCCACATCTAGGTATTCGCTTGTCTACAGGTGCATTTAGGACGAGCCCTGTAGAAAGCCTTCACGGCGAATCCAATGAGTGGTCACTCCACTTGCAGAGGACCTACACAGCTTTTATGTATTTCCTTAGAGTGAATACAAACAGTGCACATCCCTCATGTTCCACCGTAAATGATTTGGCCAGCTCCCACCTCTTTCATAACCGGACCTGCAGTAAGAGAACCCTTTCGTTGCGTGTGAGAAGTCTGGCTGAGGAAATGGATGTCCCACTCTTTGAACATCGTCTAATGACATTCACTATAGAGGTCTCACCGTGGCAGTGGCATAGGTAGACTGTGACTTGTCCTTTTTTGACATGTTGAAAAACCTGCCTCTGAAACGAAGAAAACCCTTCTCTGTCTCTATAACTATATCTGGACCTCCGGCGTGATCTCCTCTGCCTGGAAGGAGGCCATAGCGATCCCTATCCTGAAGCAGGGCAAGGATCCATCGTCTGTATCGAGTTACCGGCCCCTAGCTCTAACAAGCTGTCTCTGGAAAGCTTTCGAGAAAATGATAATCCGCCGTCTGATACATTTCCTAGAATCAAACAAGCTACTTGACCCATACCAGTGCGGTTTTCGGGAGGGTCGACCCACCAATGACCATTTGATACGTATTGAGGCACAGATGCGTGAAGCTTTTGTTCACAAACAATTCTTTTTATCTGTATTCCCAGATATGGAAAAGGCCTACGACACCACATAGCGGTTTGGAACACTGAGAGACCTCTCCCACTTTGGTATACGTGGTAATATTGCCGCGCCTGTACTCTGATGAAGAGGAGGAATATGCGAGCAGGCACGCGCGTTTCTATCAAGGCGCGGTGAAGAAGAAGTCGCGGCAGCGCGCTGTATTAAAAAAGGCGACCTCCTGCTATTCCTCTTGATCAGGGCTGTGCGACCTCTGTTTCTGACGTTGCGACACTGGTGGAGGTGCTGGCGCCTTGAACCTCATGCGTTCAACCCCTATAAGGACTCGTACACCCAGTCCGGAAGCTCCACTTCTCGTCACGACTCCAGTCCATCGATTCAGTCGGCGCCTGCTTGGCCTGAGCCCGGAATTCCCTCCCGTTGCGCCTCCCACCAGCATGGCTGTTCCAACACCATCGGCCACTCTTCCTTCTTCTCAGACGGCGCCGAGCATTTCCCAGGTGACTCTTGAACAGCCTCACGTTCCCGCAACCTTCCATGGTGATGCTTTCGAAGATGTCGAGGACTGGCTCGATCAGTACGAGCGCGTCGCTGATGTCAATCACTGGACCGAGCGACAGAAACTCACCCATGCTTATTTCTCGCTCGAAAAGAGTGCTCGCACGTGGTACGAGAACAGGGAAGCGAGCTTCCACACGTGGGGCAATTTTCGGCGTCAGCTCCTCGATTCATTCGCAAGTTCGGACCGGCGCGATTACGCGCAATTTTGAGGCTCGCGTACAGCAGCCGAACGAATCTGTCGTCATGTATGCGGAGGATATGGCCCGTCTGTTTCGCCGAGCTGATCCCGATATGACCGAGGCGAAGAAGGTGCGTCACCTTATGCGGGGAATTAAGGAACCGCTCTTTGCAGGCCTTGTCCGAAACCCGCCCACAACGGTCGACGACTTCATCAAAGAAGCGACTATCATTGAGCGGGCACTTCAGCAACGTTGCCGCCACTTTGATCGCCTACCCAACAACACACCAATAAGCGCCGCAGCTCAGGGTGTTGACCAGCCTTCTTTACGGGAAATGATTAGAGTCATTCTACGTGAAGAGCTGCGAGCCCTCGGCATTACTCCTACGGAGTCTCCAGTCGTTTCGGTTGCCGAAGTCGTGCGCCAAGAGTTGCGGCAAGCCTTCTCCTCACCACCTCCATGCCCTGAGGCACGTCCATTGAGCTATGCCGACGTGGTCCGACGTCCTCCCCCTTCACCGGAGGTACCGCCATTTCAGCCTCGGACCGTTCCCGTGCCGTGGTGGCAACGAGAGTCTGTGAGACGACCTCCTGTTCGCCGTACTGACTTGTGGCGCACGGCCGACCGTCGACCACTCTGTTTCCATTGTGGGGAACCTGGCCACATTGCCTGCTTCTGTCCCCATCGAGAGGCTGGGGTGGCAAGTTTTTCGCCCGCCGCTTCTCTGCGCTTTGACGACCGTTGTGCCCCGAATCGTGATCACCTGTCGACCAGCCAAGCAGCTTCACCGCGTCGTCGCTTGCAGTCCCCATCCCCTGTGCGTTACACTTCCCCAAACCGCCAGAGTTTCGCTGACGTCGTCAGGGGTGGTCGTTCCCCTAGTCCGCGCCGGGGAAACTAACGGCAGCGACCTCCGGGGGGAAGGTTGCCCAGTGTCGCGACGCCAAAAATACCCCCCACGCTACCCAAGAGGACGATACGACGACGACGAATACTACCGCCGACGACGTTGCCCGTGCCGATATTAGCATTCTCATCGATGGACATCACGTTACAGCACTTGTTGATACTGGCGCAGACTTCTCAATCATGCGGCAGGAGCTGGCCGACCGCATTCGGAAAGTGAAGACGCCGTGGACCGGGCCACACATAAGAAGTGCCGGTGGCCAGGTAATAACACCAACAGGAACATGTACCGCTCGAATTCACATCGGTGATTCCAGCTTCGTTGCCACTTTCGTCATTATCCCCGACTGCTGCAGAGACCTCATCTTAGGGATGGATTTTCTGCGAGATCACGGCGCCGTCATAAACATTCCGGGCCGTATGGTGACGTTCTCTGCAAGCCCCTATGCCGACACCACTCATGACGGGCAACATGAGCGTCTGCGACTCGCCGACGATGTGACCATTCAACCGCGCTCCTGCCGCCTTGTATCTGTCTCGTACCGGAAGCCCTACCATGGGGATGTGATCGCGGAGCAAATTGTTGCACTATTGCTAACCCACGGCATTTCGATTGCTAGAGGCCTACTCGACATGACTCATGGGCAAGCGGAAGTCCTTCTGACGAACTTCAGCGACGAACGCCGTCACATTCAAAAGGGCACCGCAATTGCCTACTGCGACGAAGTCATTCAAGTAAACGATTGTTTGGCTTTACAACGTCAAGACACGACCGTTCCGGCCTCGACACATTTGTCTTTCGACGTCAGCTCCACCCTGTCGCCTTCTGAGAGACAGCGCCTCTTGGAGCTGATACACCAGTTCGAAGATTGCTTTTCGACTACGTCAAAAGTGAAACAAACACCGCTGACCAAGCACCGTATAATCACGGATGATACCACGAGGCCGATTCGACAAAACCCCTACCGTGTAGCTCCAAAGGAACGTGAAGAGATTCAAAAGCAAGTGACCAAGATGCTCGAGGATGACGTGATCCAGCCTTCGAACAGTCCCTGGGCTTCACCCGTGGTCTTGGTCAAAAAGAAAGACGGCAGCTTGCGCTTCTGCATCGATTACCGCAAATTAAACCAAGTCACGAAGAAAGACGTCTACCCGCTGCCACGCATTGACGATTCGCTGGACAGGCTGCGGCATGCACGTTATTTTTCATCAATGGACCTACGAAGCGGGTATTGGCAGATAGAGGTCGATGAGAGAGATCGTGAGAAAACGGCCTTCGTGACCCCCGACGGTCTTTACGAATTTAAGGTACTTCCTTTCGGTCTGTGCTCAGCGCCAGCCACTTTTCAGCGTTTAATGGACACCGTACTATCAGGCCTGAAGTGGCAAACTTGCTTGGTCTATTTAGACGACGTCATAGTGTTCTCGGCTACATTCGAGGAGCACCTAAGCCGGTTACTCACTGTTCTTCAAGCCATACGCTCAGCTGGCCTGACGTTAAAGCCCGAGAAATGTCATTTTGGCTTCAGTGAACTGTGCTTCCTCGGCCACGTCGTCAGTCACGAGGGTGTACGACCGGACCCAGAAAAAATAGACGCTGTGGCAAAGTTCCCCACACCACCCGACAAGAAGGCAGTGAGGCGCTTCCTGGGGCTGTGCGCCTATTACCGGCGGTTCATTGCGAACTTCTCTCGTATTGCTGCCCCGTTAACACGCCTTACACGAGACGATGTTCCCTTTCTGTGGGGTGAAAATGAGCAAATAGCATTTGACGAACTACGCCAGCGCCTGCAAACGCCTCCAGTTCTTGCGCACTTTGACCTGGAAGCCCCTACAGAACTTCACACCGATGCGAGCAATGTTGGTCTGGGGGCCGTACTGGTGCAGTGGCAAGACGGCTTCGAAAAAGTAATCGCTTACGCCAGTCGAACACTCTCTCGTACGGAGGAAAACTACTCGACTACCGAGAAGGAATGCCTCGCCGTGGTGTGGGCGGTTACCAAATTTCGCCCATATTTGTACGACCGTTCATTCAAGGTTGTCAGCGATCATCATTCTCTTTGTTGGTTGACTAACTTGAAAGATCCATCTGGCCGTTTGGCGCGCTGGAGTCTTAGGCTTCAGGAGTTCGACATGACCATAATTTACAAATCAGGGAAAAGGCACACCGACGCCGACTGCCTTTCGCGGTCACCCGTAGAGCCCGCAGGTACCGATGACGCGGACGTTGACGCTGCATTTTTGGGAGTCGTCGACGCCGTCACCATTTCACAGGAGCAGCGCCACGACCCAGAGCTGCTCCCACTCATTAATTTCTTGGAAGGCCGAAGTACAGACGTCCCGCGACTCTATGCCAGGGGACTGCCGTCGTTTTGTCTGCGAAATGATGTTCTCTATAAAAAGAACTTTTCTGCCAGCGGCAGCACGTACCTGCTTGTCGTACCGATATCACTTCGCAAAGAAATACTAACAGCATGCCACAATGAAGCCACCTCAGGTCATCTAGGCTACACGAGAACACTGTCCCGACTCCGACGCAAGTACTATTGGCCAAAGCTACCCGCTGCTGTGAAACATCATGTACAAACATGCGCCGACTGCCAAAGACGCAAAGCACCTCCCGGCAAGCCTGCAGGTCTCTTACATCCAGTCGAGGTACCAGGACAGCCTTTCACCCAAGTTGGAATGGATTTCCTGGGCCCATTTCCAACTTCTACAGCCGGCAACAAATGGATCATTGTCGCAACCGATTACCTGACGCGCTACGCGGAGACTAAAGCTACGCAGCGGGGCACAGCAGCCGAAGCGGCTCATTTTTTCATCGAGAACGTCGTCCTTCGGCACGGTGCCCCAAAAGTAGTCATCACAGACAGGGGAACTGCCTTCACTGCAGAACTTCTTGACTCGGTTCTCACACTAAGTGGTACAAACCACCGGAAAACAACCGCATATCATCCCCAGACCAACGGACTGACCGAGCGGCTTAATAAGACCCTCGCAGACATGCTATGCATGTACGTCGACGTGGAACACAAGAACTGGGATCAGATTTTGCCTTACGTAACTTTCGCATACAATACCGCTCGACAAGAAACTACTCGAATGACGCCCTTCAGCTTGGTCCACGGTCGCGAAGCCACGACGACGTTGGATGCCATGCTGCCTCACGAGTGTGACGACATACCTACCGACGTTGTCGAATTTACTCAGCGCGCCGAAGAAGCTAGACAGCTTGCCCGCGTACGTATCTGCTATCAGCAAGGCCAAGATGCAAAACGGTACGATCTTCGACACAGGTCCGTTATCTACACTCCCGGCGATAAAGTATGGGTTTGGATACCCATACGCCGTCGTGGACTTTCTGAAAAACTGCTAAGACGGTACTTTGGGCCATACAGAGTGATTCGACGCCTGAGCGACGTGACCTACGAGGTCGTTCCTGACAGTGAGAGTAACTCCAGTCGCCGCAAGCACTTACCCGAAGTGGTGCATGTGGTGCGGATGAAGCCATATCTGTCGAACTAAGTTTCGTTTGTTCTTTTCTGTTGTTTTTTTGTGGTTTTGTTTTGCGTGTCTTACTCTGTGCCATTTGTACGCCGCCCTCATATGCTTAAGTTACGCATCGGGACGATGCTTCCTTCGGAGGGAAGCAAATGCCGCGCCTGTACTCTGATGAAGAGGAGGAATATGCGAGCAGGCACGCGCGTTTCTATCAAGGCGCAGTGAAGAAGAAGAAGTCGCGGCAGCGCGCTGTATTAAAAAAGGCGACCTCCTGCTATTCCTCTTGATCAGGGCTGTGCGACCTCTGTTTCTGACGTTGCGACAATATGTTAAATGTCATTGAAAGTTACCTGCTGAATCGCACATTTCGTGTTCGGGTTGGCAATGCTTTATCACGACCTTTTGTGCAAGAAGCTGGAGTGCCACAGGGTGGGGTGCTCAGTCGCACTCTCTTCATTATAAAAATGAATTCCTTGCGTCTATACCTCCCACGAAACATGTTTTATTCAACGTATGTCGATGATGTACAGATTGGATTTAAATCGTGCAACCTTGCAATCTGTGAGCCGCAGGTTCAACTTGGTCTGAACAAGGTGGCTAAATGGGCAGACGAGAATGGTTTCTGCCTAAATCCACAAAAGAGTGCCTGCGTCCTTTTTTCTAGAAAGAGAGGACTGTACCCCGACCCCGACATCGACCTGCAAGGACAGCGTCTACCTGTAAAAAGGAACATAAATTCTTAGGCATAATTCTTGACACAAAGCTAACATTCATCCACACCTAAAACATCTAAAAAACAAGTGCATGAAAACAATGAATATTTTAAAAGTGTTGTCACACACTAGATGGGGTAGTGACAAAAAGTGTCTGTTAAATTTGTATAAAAGCCTCATACGAACACGCTTAGACTACGGGGCCATAATTTATCAGTCAGCTACCCCAACCGCGTTGAAGATGCTGGATACCGTCCACCTATCTAGGTATTCGCTTGTCTACAGGTGCATTTAGGACGAGCCCTGTAGAAAGCCTTCACGGCGAATCCAATGAGTGGTCACTCCACTTGCAGAGGAACCTACACAGCTTTTATGTATTTCCTTAGAGTGAATACAAACAGTGCACATCCCTCATGTTCCACCGTAAATGATTTGGCCAGCTCCCACCTCTTTCATAACCGGCCTGCAGTAAGAGAACCCTTCTCGTTGCGTGTGAGAAGTCTGGCTGAGGAAATGGATGTCCCACTCATTGAACATCGTCTAATGACATTCACTATAGAGGTCTCACCGTGGCAGTGGCATAGTGTAGACTGTGACTTGTCCGTTTTGACATGTTGAAAAACCTGCCCTCTGAAACGAAGAAAACCCTTCTCTGTCTCTATAACTATATCTGGACCTCCGGCGAGATCCCCTCTACCTGGAAGGAGGCCATAGCGATCCCTATCCTGAAGCAGGGCAAGGATCCATCGTCTGTATCGAGTTACCGGCCCATAGCTCTAACAAGCTGTCTCTGGAAAGCTTTCGAGAATGATAAACCGCCGTCTGATACATTTCCTAGAATCAAACAAGCTACTTGACCCATACCAGTGCGGTTTTCGCGAGGGTCGATCCACCAATGACCATTTGATACGTATTGAGGCACAGATGCGTGAAGCTTTTGTTCACAAACAATTCTTTTTATCTGTATTCCTAGATATGGAAAAGGCCTACGACACCACATAGCGGTTTGGAACACTGAGAGACCTCTCCCACTTTGGTATACGTGGTAATATGTTAAATGTCATTGAAAGTTACCTGCTGAATCGCACATTTCGTGTTCGGGTTGGCAATGCTTTATCACGACCTTTTGTGCAAGAAGCTGGAGTGCCACAGGGTGGGGTGCTCAGTTGCACTCTCTTCATTATAAAAATGAATTCCTTGCGTCTATACCTCCCACGAAACATGTTTTATTCAACGTATGTCGATGATGTACAGATTGGATTTAAATCGTGCAACCTTGCAATCTGTGAGCCGCAGGTTCAACTTGGTCTGAACAAGGTGGCTAAATGGGCAGACGAGAATGGGTTCTGCCTAAATCCACAAAAGAGTGCCTGCGTCCTTTTTTCTAGAAAGAGAGGACTGTACCCCGACCCCGACATCGACCTGCAAGGACAGCGTCTACCTGTAAAAAGGAACATAAATTCTTAGGCATAATTCTTGACACAAAGCTAACATTCATCCACACCTAAAACATCTAAAAAACAAGTGCATGAAAACAATGAATATTTTAAAAGTGTTGTCACACACTAGATGGGGTAGTGACAAAAAGTGTCTGTTAAATTTGTATAAAAGCCTCATACGAACACGCTTAGACTACGGGGCCATAATTTATCAGTCAGCTACCCCAACCGCGTTGAAGATGCTGGATACCGTCCACTATCTAGGTATTCGCTTGTCTACAGGTGCATTTAGGACGAGCCCTGTAGAAAGCCTTCACGGCGAATCCAATGAGTGGTCACTCCACTTGCAGAGAACCTACACAGCTTTTATGTATTTCCTTAGAGTGAATACAAACAGTGCACATCCCTCATGTTCCACCGTAAATGATTTGGCCAGCTCCCACCTCTTTCATAACCGGCCTGCAGTAAGAGAACCCTTCTCGTTGCGTGTGAGAAGTCTGGCTGAGGAAATGGATGTCCCACTCTTTGAACATCGTCTAATGACATTCACTATAGAGGTCTCACCGTGGCAGTGGCATAGTGTAGACTGTGACTTGTCCGTTTTGACATGTTGAAAAACCTGCCCTCTGAAACGAAGAAAACCCTTCTCTGTCTCTATAACTATATCTGGACCTCCGGCGAGATCCCCTCTGCCTGGAAGGAGGCCATAGCGATCCCTATCCTGAAGCAGGGCAAGGATCCATCGTCTGTATCGAGTTACCGGCCCATAGCTCTAACAAGCTGTCTCTGGAAAGCTTTCGAGAATGATAAACCGCCGTCTGATACATTTCCTAGAATCAAACAAGCTACTTGACCCATACCAGTGCGGTTTTCGCGAGGGTCGATCCACCAATGACCATTTGATACGTATTGAGGCACAGATGCGTGAAGCTTTTGTTCACAAACAATTCTTTTTATCTGTATTCCTAGATATGGAAAAGGCCTACGACACCACATAGCGGTTTGGAACACTGAGAGACCTCTCCCACTTTGGTATACGTGGTAATATGTTAAATGTCATTGAAAGTTACCTGCTGAATCGCACATTTCGTGTTCGGGTTGGCAATGCTTTATCACGACCTTTTGTGCAAGAAGCTGGAGTGCCACAGGGTGGGGTGCTCAGTTGCACTCTCTTCATTATAAAAATGAATTCCTTGCGTCTATACATCCCACGAAACATGTTTTATTCAACGTATGTCGATGATGTACAGATTGGATTTAAATCGTGCAACCTTGCAATCTGTGAGCGGCAGGTTGGACTTGGTCTGAACAAGGTGGCTAAATGGGCAGACGAGAAAGGGTTCTGCCTATATCCACAAAATAGTGCCTGCGTCCTTTTTTCTAGACAGAGAGGACTGTACCCCGACCCCGACATCCACCTGCAAGGACAGCGTCTACCTGTAAAAACGGAACATAAATTCTTAGGCATAATTCTTGACACAAAGCTAACATTCATCCACACCTAAAACATCTAAAAAACAAGTGCATGAAAACAATGAATATTTTAAAAGTGTTGTCACACACTACATGGGGTAGTGACAAAAAGTGTCTGTTAAATTTGTATAAAAGCCTCATACGAACACGCTTAGACTACGGGGCCATAATTTATCAGTCAGCTACCCCAACCGCGTTGAAGATGCTGGATCCCGTCCACCATCTAGGTATTCGCTTGTCTACAGGTGCATTTAGGACGAGCCCTGTAGAAAGCCTTTACGGCGAATCCAATGAGTGGTCACTCCACTTGCAGAGGACCTACACAGCTTTTATGTATTTCCTTAGAGTGAATGCAAACAGTGCACATCCCTCATATTCCACCGTAAATGATTTGGCCAGCTCACACCTCTTTCATAACCGGCCTGCAGTAAGAGAACCCTTCTGGTTGCGTGTGAGAAGTCTGGCTGAGGTAATGGATGTCCCACTCTTTGAACATCGCCTAATGACATTCACTATAGAGGTCTCACCGTGGCAGTGGCAGAGTGTAGACTGTGACTTGTCCTTTTTACATTTCGAAGCACGCCCCAGTCACAGACATTCGAATGTATTTCCTTGAACTGCAGCATAAATACTCCTGTCCGGAATTTTACACCGATGCATCAAAATCTCATGATGGCGTCTCTTATACAGCAGTTGGCCCATCATTCTCGGATGCCGACGCCCTGCACCCCCAAACGAGCATTTTCACAGCAGAGGCTTATGCAATACTGTCGGCTGTTAAACACATCAATGAATCGAAAATACCAAAAGCAATCATCTACATAGACTCGCTGAGCGTAGTACCACTTTCTGTCCCTATCTAATATTAGTTCTGCCACCAGGGGGCCAGGGAGCGGATCCAGCTGCACAGGGCTCCTGCTTTTCCAGCAAAAAACACTAACAGAAAAGATTCGTGAACATCTCAGGATCACGGGACACCAATTTCGTTGAGATTTACCACGTATTTAAGTAATTAACACGCATTTTTGTGACCCGACGTGTTGAAGCTATACGAGTGTGTTTCTATGAACACAAAGGAGCCTTCCTAAATCTATTTACATCATCGTAAATACTTAAAATATACCTAAATCTTGCATAGTATAGACTCCTGGTACATTGGGAAACCTCAATTAAACAATAGTTTTAACCGGAACCTCATAAATTAGCATATTTTTGCTTTTAAAGTCAACTAAGCCAAGCACGGCCTATTTGGGACCTTGTTAAGTAGAGCATTTGAATTCCATCCACTTTCAAACAGGTATACAAAGAAAAAATTTTTGTGTTAGTGGGAACAATAAACGCCCAGGATTAATTTGAGACCAATACTTTACATAGTCATTGGTAAGCCCCCAAAATTTGCATGGGAACTTTGTTTACTAAACCCTTTGTTTCTATGGGGGCAGCCATCTTTAGACTCCCATCTTACTATTGAGAGTACAGCTTAAATGAATCCCAGCGCGGAGGCACAGTAAGTCACGGACAACTTCCTAGAACCCTTGAACAGAGGCCTAGCAGGGCACGGACAACCGTTGAGAGTGATGTGGTGAAGTATCTCCAGGTTTTGAAGGACAAAACATGCAGCAGTATGATAACCATTTGGTAAACAAGAATTGAGGAGGACACAAAAAAGAAAAGAAAAGAAAACGTGTAGGATTGCAGCGAAGCATCGCCCTTTTCTGATGGAGAAGTTGAGAAGTTATGTAAAAATTTGGGCAAACTAACCCAGAATAAGTGTTGCAGAGAGCAGATAATTTTTCAAGGATACAGTGAACCATCCTACATTTCTGAAGGGTAAACTTCAGAGGTAAGAGCTGACATAGAAGAGCTGCAACAGCCTTTTTTGTGAGGTGAAAACAAGCCCCACAGTGCACCAACCACTTATCGTAATTCGAAGCTGGTGAAAGCTTATTGGGAGAGAGATGGGCAAGAAGAAAAACGACGAGAGGTTTCAACTAAAAACCCCAGGCTCAGGAGAGAAAGAGGGTAACCCCGTGAAGTCACAAGCAGGAGCAACAGAGACAAAAGAAAGAGCAAATGAAAGGATCACCAAATTGACGCTACTAAAAAGATTATATGCAAAATGATTCAAGGAACAAGCGGGATGATAATTTCTTCTCCTTTTCGATAACTAAAGTCGATTGCCAGTCAATACCGTGTCCTGTTTTTTCGTGATTCTCTGGCAGTGCGTTTGACACAGTGTGCCACTTGGTTACATCATTGCGGCGATGTTGTAGCCTTCCTTTTAAGTTCCCAGTTTCGCCTATATATGTCGCATTCCGCTTTTATGCCGCACTGCTGTCGCACGAAAACTTGAGCTGAAGACTTCCTCGACAATGGCAATCCCGACCAGCCTATAACGACGGAAAAAAGGCGTGCTGCTCCTGCCAGAGCAAGGACAACAAGGAAGCGGGCTTCACTTCCTTAGGCACGAAGGGTGAGCGAGTCATTTCAAGGATTTTCAAAGGTAACGAAGTGCGAATCTGCCACATCTCTACAAGCAAATAACGCAGCAACTCGTCAGAGTCAAAGACCACCTCAAAAGAGAAATTACCCTGGCATCGTTCTACAAAAATTCGTGCCAAGGCTGCCAGGCGTGCTATAAGGCGGAACTGGGAACTTAAAAACAAGCCTACAACAGCACCGGCCGCAATGATGTAGCGAAAGGGTACACGGTGTCAAGCGCACTGGCGGAGCATCACGAAAAAACACAGTATTGTTGGGAGTCGGATTCGGTCACCGAAATTAAGAAATTAAAATTTCCTTCAGCTGTGTTTTGTTAGAAAGTGTCAGCTTTCAAAAGTGGGGGGGGGGGGGGGGGCAAATGGCATACTTTGCCCCCCCCCCCCTCTTTTGCCAGTGGTACTAAGGGTAAGGGTATTTGCCCCCCCCCCTCTTTTGCCCAAAACCTGCATATAAAAACACCAACCTACACATCTCTTAGTTCTGACTGCATTTTGAAGGTTTGAAGGTATCAATTATTTTAATGGTCTTTTTTCCACGGCAAACACACGTGTGGAGCAGCTTACCACAGGTCATTGCTACCGCATCATATCCGTTGTTCTCCAGTTCCCTGCCCCCCCGGTAGATACGCCTATGATCACACCATCCCAACAATGTCCCAACTCCAAAGAACCAGAATCACAAAGGCATGCATTAAAAGAATGCACTCCAGCCAAAGTAGTTGGCAGAATAGCCGCTGCCACCTTCAAAACAAATCTAGCCAAAGCAGAGAAGAAGACAATCCTCTTCGAAAAATTGCTGACCCTAGTGACAATGTATAATTTGTGGGAAAAAGAGGGCCAGCTGAAGTCAGGTAAACACCCTAGGAAGCGGTGTATCCAGTTTTTAAGAACACACGAATTATGATGTGCGAAATATTACCGAAAGAAGTAAGAAAAAATTGAATAGACCATTTCTTTTAAAAAATGGCACACGCAATTTTGGATATTTAAGGGAAATACAGTTGATATATACATTAATTCATATCAACGCTCCTTTTACTCTATGAAGTTCGGAGAAAAAGTGGAATTATGTGAACCCAACAGTGCAAAACCAACAACATTTAAAGGGCAACAATATTGTGAGAAATAACTTTGCAAGGCTGAGCCAGTTGCATGGGAGACCATGTCGATCTATCGCTTTACCATTCAGGTGCTCCAAAATTTTCGAATATTTTATTTTCGCAAATCTAAACAAGTACCTTCTGTCTCTTGCCTGATAACTGTTGAATATGAATACACGGTGTCGCCCGGAATTGCGAATCTTCTTCTTTCTGGGGTTTTACGTGCCAAAACCAGTTAGAGGTTTCGTACTGTGAAACCTTCTGTGAAAAGGTTTCGTACTGTGAAGCCTTCTGTGAAACAATTTCGCATATGCTGCTATACGTTAAGACTGTTTGCTGCCCATGTTATTTTTATTAATCGAAACGTGTTTTGTTTGGTAAATTATATTGGTTGCATGATTCTAGATGAATGAATGTGAAGTTGCTTTTGAAACGTCTGTGGCACTGTCATTTATTTCCGTCCTATTCGCTCACCTTCCTAAGGAACCTACTGGGGCAATTGCCCCAGTAAATGTAGTTCTTTCTGGCCCCTATGCGCGCCACCCTTTCCACTAGGATGGGCCACCCGGGATAGCCAGTGGGTTGGCTAGACTCCTTATCCGCCTTTTATTGCGATAGCAATTATATGGACACTCCAAACGAATTTCTCCCGTCGGCGTCGCCGTGAGGTTCCGTATGAAATGCAACGGCGATGAAATCGTCGCCGTATGCTGCATGTGCGAGTGAAAGCGCGCGAGGGACGCGCGCTTTCATGAAGCGACAACCATCCCTATCACGATGAGGAGAGAATGAGACCGGCAAAACGGCAACACTAGATAATACAACGTTGCTAACTGTTATCGTTACCCTGTAATTATTTTAATAAACTTCCAGCCTGCGCTCGTACAAAAAAAAAAAATTCACACTTCCCCCGAAAGTGAAAACAAACACTTGTCCTAGACACGCGCACAGACTGAAGCTTCATACAGGCAGTAATATCTATTAGAACAAGAACGACATTCATATGGAACGAAGGACAGTTACATCGCACGTTCTAGGTCTTTTTGGAATCCGCCTGTCATGACCCATAGGCAGCAGCCACTGGAGTCGGTGGCGTATAGCAGATTTCGCTCGTGGTACTGCGAAAAATGCCTTACTACTTTCGGTGCGCTTGCGAGAATTGGGCACGCAACACCCCGTTATAGTACTGCAAGCTCTGTCAATGCGTCACATGACATTGCTTCTACAATTCACCTGAGAATACGCTTGTGATCACACGTCTATCGACCAGCAGCATCGAAGAACCAGTAGAAAGAATAATAACAGCGCAGGTGTCAATTGTGCTTGATCTGCCGGAACCCGCGGAGGGTTGGCGTCGCCTGCGAAGTGTTGGCTTCTCCACAGCTGCAGCGCAACCACTTTTGTCCAAGTGATGGCGCTCGGCGAATAGTGGTGCTGGAAACACTGGAGGCTGAGCGAGCGGCGCGCGGAAAACAGTGGCGCAACTCTGGCTCCCTGAAGGGAGCCTATACAGTTACTCTAGTGCGTGTCTGCGGCCGATGCCTCTGGCGGCGGCTTGGTAGGTACCGACCAGAGAACTATAGTTGCTTCCGAAAGACAGAAGCGAGAGCTAAGGAAGCTGCAACCAAGCGTCGCAGAACAGAACATCCCGAGTTTAGATTGAGGGAAACCGAGAGTTCGCGTAGGCAAAGAAATGAAGATCCGGAAGCTTGTGAACGTGGCCGGTTGAATTCATCGCGAAGAAATCCTGAGCGCCAGGAAACTAAGTGTGTGGTTTGCCAGTACTTTACTGGGCTTTCCGCAGCTACGCTGATCTCTGGTGTTTGCAGTTGCAGAGCCACGCATAATTTTGACAGCGAAGCTGTATACCACGCGGTGGTCGGAAAATTTCGTGGTGTAAACACAACACGCCAGGTTAACAATTGAAGGCAAACGGCATATCTTTCGTTGCAATCAGGTATGCAGCTCATATATATATATATATATATATATATATATATATATATATATATATATGTGTGTGTGTGTGTGTGTGTGTGTGTGTGTGTGTGTGTGTGTGTGTGTGTGTGTGTGTGTGTGTGTGTGTACCGGGTGTACCAGTTTGCTTGGCCCAAGCTTTAAAAAAAGACCAAGCGCTCTAGAGATATCGTACTGACGGCATAGTAGCGACAGTCGTGTTTACTTACAGCCAGTATTTTTTTTCATTGCGAAGTCATAATTAATTAATTGCTTTGAATTAGTGAACTTCTTAATTATTGCTTCAATCGCAAAGATCTAAATTACGAAGTTGTAGGGCACCTCAAAAAACCTCCGAATCAAGCATTTATTTCGTGCTGAAGTGTGCTTGGTTGTTTTTTTTTTTTCTAAGAAAAACAAACAATAGCCCGCGAAATATGAAATAGATGCGCGCTCGCGCGCCGCTACTCAAGCGCTCCCAAGCGAATAGCCACGGATACACGGCTTTAGTAGCGGCGGCAACTAGATACAGGGCTTCACGCTATTTGATGCTCGCGGCATCATTGGAACACGCCGTTGACGCATTTATAAGCGTAGCGGAGCCGTAGGGGGGGATTTTGAGGCCGGGAAACCACGAAGGCGCAGATCTGAGGCTTATCGCACCATGCTAGTTAGGTCGCGATGCCTCTCAAGCCATCCTACATGACGCAGCCTTGTAAGATGCGGCGATAAAAGAATGCATCCGTATATCTTTCAAAGGTTATTTGGAGGCGCTTGAGTAGCGGCGCGCGAGCGCGCATCTATTTCATATTTCGCGTATTTCGTGGGCTTTTGTTTTTTCTTAGAAAAAACAACCAGGCACACTTCAGCACGAAACAAATGCTTGATTTGGAGGTTTTGTGAGGTGCCCTCGTCTTTCTGGGGTTTTACGTGCCAACACCAGTTCTGATTATGAGTCACGCCGTAGTGGAGGGCTCCGGATTAATTTTGACCACCTGGGGTTCTTTAACGTGCACTACAACGCAAGCACACGGGCGTTCTTGCATTTCGCCTCCATCGAAATGCGGCCGCCGTGGCCGGGATTCGATCCCGTGATCTCGTGCTCAGCAGCGCAACGCCTTAGCTGACTGAGCCACCGCGGCGGGTTTTGTGAGGTGTCCTACAACTATGTAATTTACATATTGGCGCTGCAACCAATAATTGAAAAGTAAAAGGAATTAATGAATAATGCGTGATGAAAAAAAAAAATACTGGCAGTAAGTACACACGACTGTCGCTACTATGCGTTCAGCACGATTTCTCTAGAGCTCTTGGTCTTTTTTTAAATCGCGTAAATCGTGGGCCACGATAACTGCGACACCTGGTATATATATATATATACAGGGTGTCCCAGCGATCACGCAGCGCGATTTAAAAAAACAGCCACGGCGTTACGCGAAGCAAACCAAGTGCGTATTGTTTCCAGTAGTGTAGTAGCCGCCAGTAATTTTTAGTTACTGATATTTAATTAATTGTAATTAATTATCAAGCTCGAGATGTACTGTCCTAAATATCAAAGTGTCAATGAGGAATTTGTAGGGAACCACGTGGGGCATCCAACTGCGGTATTTTCAGCGCCGTACTAATAGCGTACTCATTTTTTCCCGAGCGATAAAGAAAGCCCGCGAAATATAAAAACTACCACGTGACTACGCTCCAACCCGCATAATAAAGCAGCGCCCTCAAGTAAGCTGATTGAAAGCAACGGCTTTTGCCTGTCGCACCGCCCAAGAGACAACGCATCACCTTGACAATGGTATGGAAGGATCCGCAACAGCAAGTTTCGCGGCATAGCAGCGATTTATTCCTGTCAATTATACGTCACGCTTCTTATCCGTCTCTCACGGCTGAGTGATCCACTTGATAAAAATGGTCGTTGATAACGCTGTCGAAGCCATGCTTTCATCACGGACGAAACGCAATAAACAATGAAATAGACATGGAATATTTCAAAATACCAGCTCTGCTCGCACCGCATCGAAGGAGTGCATGCGCAGCTATACTTCGCGCCAGAAGCTTGCTTCGGACCAAAGCCAAATTAACGTGAGGGCGTTATTTTTCTTGAGTACGTGCTTCCAAAACAGGTTCATGGCAAAAAATAAAAGTAAAATAAACACACTCGGAAGTGACCCGGCCACGTGTAGAAAAACGGCAAAACCGATGCGTTCAATTAAGTAATGTTCCACTGCCTAATGTTCCGATTTGGCAATCGGGACGTGAGCGAAAAACAAAGGAAAAAGTCAGATTTCAGGTTGCTTTATTATCGGTGCATTCGTAAGCGCCGTTGAACACCAGCTGGCGATTACTATAGGACCTGTTCGAATGCAGTATTTTCTCGCATATAACCCGCACCAAAAATTGAAAAAAAAAAGTGCTTAAAAAGAGGGGGGCGCGGGCTATCTGAGAATATTCGCGAAGGGAGTGCGTGGGGGTCGGCTTAACGGCAACGCGCGGCCTGCCGTGCAGAGTCCGCATTGACCGCATGCCTATCGACATCGACGTTTGTTAAGCTAATAAGAGGCCAGCACAGGTTATTGCATGATCCACATTCATAGTCTGGTTAAACGCTTTTCGGCATGGAGGACGAAAAATGCTTATCAGTATGGGTGTTCTGTGCTTTTCGCACGCTTTTCGTACGAGTCAGGTGCTGTTTCTTGTACGCCCCGTCTGCACAGTTGGCCAGCCTTAGGCATCCCGAATGTGTCTCGGCGGCAGTCTTTCACTGTGAAAGAGAAACTGAAGATCATACCTGCTGCTGAAGAAATCGGCAACAGAGCAATCGGCAACAAGCAAGACGATTGCGTCTTCGAGAGCGGCGACGAAGCCTCGGATGGCAGCAGTGAATCGGACGACAGCGCTGCCAACGTTGCGGCGGTCACTTTGAAATAAATTTGTTTTGAAAACGAAATGATGGCTGCGCATAGTTGTAACTTCCTAGTCCTCATTTATTTTAGGACAAGCGTGCGGGTTATATGCGAGGTTATTTTTTTCTTTTTCGTGGAGTTCACAGTTAGGGGTGCGGGTTATATGCAAGGGCGGGCATGTCATATAAATAAAGAAGAACAAGACTAACATGAAGCATAGGAACCTGTTCATTAAATGCACTAAAAACGAAGTGTATAATATCCCTCTCATGCCGGCAGACATACGTGGGGCAAACCGTAAGGTGTCTAAACGTGCGCCTTCAAGAGCACCATCAAAAATCCGAAGGGCATGGATGGCTTCTTGGCATAACACTGTTCAGAGCACGGTTGTACCCCTCTCTTCAATGACACTAGTTATTGCTGGGCACGCACGTGCCCAGACCAGACTTATAATACAAGCAGCGGCAACTGAAGGGGAAAATGCGGTTAGCAAGCCTTCGATTTCACAATCATACTTGAGATACGAGAGACAAGATGGGCCCGCTCCTTGACGATGACTGATATTATGTTTTGTCATTGATATGAGCCAGTTTCAGTGTACAGTTGCGCATGTGCACCCCGCATATATATATATATATATATATATATATATATATATATTTGCTTTTTTTAACAGCGCAGCTGTGTAAGCCGGCCGTTATTCTGTTAGTCGTCCACAAAAAATGTGGGCCGATCCTGGCGGTAGTGCACAAAGTGTCCAAGCACAATGGCACAGCCCGGTGAACTAACGAAGCTGAGCCTAGTAAAGTGTAGATAAGCGTGGTTGGGACTACTGAAGCTTGGTCAGTCATCGATAGGCAATCGATAACCAACCAATAGGTAATCGATCAATTATCAATAAATTGCTGAAAATGCTAGGGATGACTTGGTAGTGCTTAGCCTAGCCCAAATATGTAGCCAATACGTTGCGATAGCCCATCAATAGCTAATCGATCAATAATCAATAAATTCCGGAAAGTGCTGGGGATGACTTGGTAGTGCTTAGCCTAGCCCAAATACGCAGCCAATACGTTGCGATAGCCAATTGTTAGCTCATCGACCAATAATCAATAAATTCGGGAAAATGCTGGGGATGACTTAGTAGTGTTTAGCCTATCCCAAATACGTAGCCAGTACCTCGCGATAGCCAATCAATAGCTAATCGATCAATCAATAAATTCCGGGTAATGCTTGTGATGACTTGTTAGTGCTTAGCCTAGCCCAAATACGTAGTCAATACCTTGGAATAGTCAATCACAAGCTAATCAATCAATAATTAATAAATTCCGGAAAATGCTGGGGATGACTTGTAGTGCTTAGCCTAGCCCAAAAGCCAGGACTAGCTAGGTTCCCATCAGCTCCGCTGCCTCTTTAGCATCGCGCCTCCAGTGCAAGCTACGCTAGATTTTTTTTTCGGAAAATAAAGATCAGTTGGCAGTCAACGCTTAGATCGCGCGGTCAAACTTCATGTATTTTAAACAAATGCACGACAGAATCAGCGTGCACCTCCCTGCTCAACAGCAATAGCTCCAACAACCCAAACAAGAAAGAAAAGTGCTTTAGTCACTCGGATATTCAACGTGGCAGTTCCCGCCAATATCTGAAACGCTGCCTTCTTGGCACGTCCTTCGTAGAACATCTGCGCTACCGATACCGAAGAACATGAATCCTTAGACGCACGATGCGAGATGACTAAGAAAGCCACACACTAACAAACTTGGAATTCGTGCCCGCACCAGGCATGCTATATTAGACGGATGCCAGCTTCGATATAGCTATGACAACGGGCCAAACAGCCGTGATAGGCCGAACACGGATACCACAACGCCCAAGGGGAGCACCGGCGCTCGAAATATGCGCAATCGATAACGCTATAACGGACCACGACAACAACGGCCACAAGCATGCACTGATAGCGCTGACGATGTACCAGAATTCACAAACAATACACTGCCGGCAGAAATGAAAATCGTCCCAAAAGACCACATAACTTCAAACAACCAGTTGCTGCCCTCAAATGGATGCTTGGCTGCCAGAGAATCGAGGGAAATGCCAAAGCAAACGCGCTGTTCCGTGAATACAATTACCCGGGACCTTCGATCCCCTGACCAACCACCTGCGACCCGTAGTTACACACAGAAAATAACACATCGAAAGAAAGGCGTTTGTTCAGGACAACCACGCCAGCCTGCCAAGTCTGTCCACCGAAAAACTAAAAATGTCGACCATAAGCCAATAACCAACGCACTCCTAACCCACCCAGGTTATAACCCACCCAGGTTATAGCACCTGCCAGAAGGAAATTGCCAACGAGACCACGGCAAACAAATGAACAGCGTGACTACAAGTTACAGCAGCAACTAGATGTAGAACTTTAGTGTTGCAATAAATTAAAGTATGATCGTGAGACGGGATCTGCCGGAATTTTTTTTAATAAACGTCTCCTCTGCCAGAACACCGTGAAAAGACGCATATAATGATTTTAAGCGTTCGCATCAGCTTTCCTGTACCATCCCCTGGAATAGCAGGAATGCCCGCGAATCCGGACGAGTTAAAATGATGATAGTGATATAAAAAAGGAAAGGAAGCTTAATTCGAAAACCCCTGAGGGAGCACGGAGAAGCGCCGTCAGTAATAGCAGCACCTTAATAGACTCTACCATGTGCAGAAGAGGACAGGCAAAATGTGCACACTCGAACGTCGCCGGCCAGGAACGCGCGTCACTGATTCAAATCGTAGCAAAATGCGATCGTTACTCGCGACGCGTCTCGAACGCTTCGCCCTGCGAGTGAAGCGCCTCCCGTCGAACGGAGACTGCGTTTCACCACAAAGAAAGAACGGAGGCAGCGTTTCACCATAGAGAAAGAACGGATGCAGCGTTTCAATATAGAGAAAGAACGGAGGCAGTGTTTCACCATAGAGAAAGAATCTCTATCGTCGTGACGCAAGACGTTTCTACGACGAATACTCCGTTGCCAAAAACAGAGGTAAAACCATAGAGAAACAAATCTCGAACGCTTTGCCCTGCGAATGAAGCGCCTCCCGTCGAGCCATAGAGATACCACCATAGACGTCAGACTCTGCCCAGGCGGCGCTGCGGAAAAACCCGCCACCAGCGCCCCCATCGCAGCCTTGGCGCAAACTGAGTAGTGCAAAGAGAGGGAGAGCTGTCCGCAAGCGAAGCTGCATAGGCCACAATAGAGCCCCGTCTTTCGGTTTTGTAAAGGCACGGTTTCCTAAAAATCAAGGACCTGGAAAGCTTCTTCCGCCCATCCACGCTTCGGAAAGGGAGCAGAGCGAAGTACGTGTACAATGTAAAAGAAGTTTCAGGTGTTATTTCGGCGCGCTGCAACTCGCAAGTACAGCGAGCATCGTACAACGTCGAGTTCGAGGCAAGCACTCCGACGTCCGTTCTCTAGCGCCTAAATGTGTTAAATTTGGGTACGTACATAATATCAAAGCGATGAAGTACATATATGATTAAGTCAGGTAACTATGTAGCTTACGGTCAGTGGTACAAAGCTCGCTTTATCAGCGGCGGACGGCCCCGGCGACCTTCGCCTTTTCAGTTGCGTTCTCGCTTCAGCTCTCGCTTCCTGGGCGTTCGAGCGTGTTATCGCGCATCTTCGAATGTTTTCTTCACGGTTGTCTTCCGTTTGTATTTACTGCAAATGGAGATACGTGCGTGTCCGCTTTCGCGGGATACGACCGAAGGCAAAACAAACCAGCAGACGCTTAAAACAACACACGCGCACAAATTAATGTAAAGAAACGCGACATTTTTTGTTTTTTCTAAACACGTGCGTTACTTCGCAATTGCTCATCCAGTGCTCCCACAGCAACTTTATTGCTCAGATTACAAAAAAAAAAAAAAGAAAAACGCTGTCAAGAGGGCTCAGTGCATTGCGAAACGTGCTCGTTGTATCGAAAAAGCCGAAACTAGAAATAAGCTCGCGATACCACAATTCCCTAGAACATGATTTTGAATTCATAAAGGAACCAAATGTTTGGTTAAACTGACCTGCCAAATCTCTCCGTTACACTTGCTGAGTAAAGTGGAGGCGGACGTGTACGTGTAAACAGGTAGAAACATCGATGGCACATACGCAGGATGGTTCACAACTTTGTTTATTCTGTTGCCAACGAAGAGGCGGCTGCAGATTCCTCAGTTTTCGCTTGGTTTCCATAGTCCCCCGTGAGGGCTACGCAACACAATTACAGCAGAACAACATTATCACACTTTCTCATGTGAGCGGCTGTGTTGTGGAGAATGCGAGTAATTCGCTTACCCAACACGCGAACGGCCCGTATCTAGCGCTCTCTCCTTTCTCCTTCATACGACCGCGATGGAAATCGGTAAAACTGAACGTTGTTATTCAGTCCTTCACGTTCATGGCAATTTACAACGCAACAGTAACGTCGATTGCGGCGTTTCTTCGTAGCGCGCGGAGCTGTCGCGGTTGCCGTCGTGCTCGCCATCGCCATAGAAGGAGTGAGCCAACAAGAACTTTACGGCAGTTCGGCGGCACGTCCGACTAGCGGAGAAATTCATAGCTCTCATTCTGGCTGTTAAATGCGCAAAACATTCGCAATATGAACAAAAATTAAGTTAAATCGTTGTTTCGCACTCGCTAGCTGCTTAGGCAACTTAGCAAGGGAGTCCGACTTTGCACTACTCAATTATTACTTCTTCGCACCGACAGGTGGCGCTACGCGTCTTGCAAAACTCCAGAGTCTGACGTCTATAGAGATACAGCCTTTCACCATAGTGAAAGAACGGAGACAGAGAAAGGATCTCTATGGTGAAACGCTGCACTGAAACGCTGCATTGTGTGAAACGCTGTCTCCGATCGACGGAGCGTTCCAAATTTCTTTCTCTATGGTTTCACCTTCTCTGTTTTTGCCAACGAAGTATTCGTCGTAGAAACTTGCGTTACGACGCTGGAAGATATCGCTTACAGGCTGAAGTTACAGCATAAAAGCGTCGTCTGGTCCAAGACCGAGCCACCGCGCTTGGATGATGTTAGCTAGCGTGGACGATTCCAACAGCGCGAAAGGGGAGGTGGGCTAAATCGCGAGAACCCGTGCCGCGCCCGCCAGCCAATGAGCCTCTACGTCGCGCTTGACGTGGCCGAGGCCGCCGTTGGCTCGTCGGTAGTGCTCGGGACGCCGCTGGTGAACGTGGACGGCTCGGTCTTTCGCTGAGAGACGGACCTCGTCTTGCGTGCGTACGTCGCGGAGCCTTCCCGCTACTTCGACGATGTCCTGTAACTTGGCGAGCACGCTTTTGGACGGCGGTTCCTGATGACATTGTTGTGGCCAAGAGGTCAAATATTGCAGACGAAGGATCGTTAGCTGAGCCCTCAGCGGCTGGCGTGTTGTAACGCTAGCGTCTGTCAGGAGCTATAACGAGGTTGGCATATGCTGTGACACTCACCTTTAGAATGGTTAATGACACGTGACTGAACCGCAACCAGATGGTAAGTGTCCCCTAGCATATCCTTGTTATTATCGCCAAATAATACCTTGCGTGTGATCTTTTGCATTCTTTCTGCACGACTAAATTGTGCAAACATTGAAATCCGTGTCGCGGACAGCGTTGGGGTTTATATGCATCGTTTATCGGACAGCCATTAGCGAACATAACTTGCATTAGGTGAATTGGGTAAGGGAGGGCCATAGAATTTCGCCACCGCAAGGCTGGTCGGATTGAAGTATATTCTCTAACTTCTTTAAATATCTAACATCACTGCCTTGGGGTAGCCAATAGCAATTAATTAGTACAAATTCGTCCGTGTCCATCTGCATTCTTATCACTGGTATAGTATCCTCTACTATTATTGGGAAGCTTGAGATTTTCTCAATGTGGATAATAATTGCAACTTTAGGGTTGTATGCATATGCAATGACCCGGTGTTTGATTGGGAAACTAATGATTTTATGTTTCACCATATAAGGTTGTTGAATGACTGAGATATCGTGTTTATTTTGTTGGTAATGCTTTAATGATTCGGTGGCTTTGTATGTTCGTGCATGATGTCAATTGTTTGGTGTTTGTTTTTTTGTGTTGAACTGTTTAGCCTGTTGTCTGTCATGATTACGTCTCAAGCGCTTTAGCACAAGCGCGACAGAATTCGACGTTTTTCATTTTGTAGCGTGTCTACATAAGTGGGACCACGGCCGCTACATAAAAAAAAAGTGCGGCCTGCTGCGTCGTGTCGCCGTCAATGTGCGAGCGCGTCTCGGCTGAATTGACAGTTGCAGCCGCTGTGTTTGGTGAGAACGCCACTGCTCCGATACGCAAGGCAGACGCCGGTTCGTGCTACAATGCGCTTGCCTCAGGATTTATGCGTGTTGGTGTGCTTTTTTGTGAGCATTCTCATGTGCTTTTTTTGTGTGTGATCGTGTGTGTGAGCAGCTTGCCTCATATTTCCTGTGCTTGTGTACGGTTCTTTGGTGTGCGCGTGTGTGGCAGACGGTTTTTTTCTAGCGGTGTGATGCCGCAAAGCTGTTGTGTGCCGCTGTGCAACTCAAACGCGAGAAGCGACGCTACTGTGAAGTACCACGGATTCCCCTGCCATATACAGCGTCGGGAAGCGTGGCTGAAGAATATTTCTCGCCAAGGGCCGTCGGGGAAAGGAAGCAAGTGGGAGCCAAGGGACAGGTCGCTGATATGTTTGTTACGTTTTACTCTGAATGACTATAAACAGAACACGAAGATTAGGTATTTGCTTCCCACTGGGGTCCCGACTGTGTTTCCCGGTTATCCGCAGTACAAGCAAAAGAAGAATATCGGAAGCACGGCCAAGATGTAAGATGAGCAGCGCGTAAGAAAAAAAGGAGGCAGAAGGAAGAAACGTACATAGAACAAGCGCTTGTCATTTCTGCCTATCTTATTTTGCCACCGTTTCTTTATGCGCTACTGATTTCAAGTCACGCATCTTTACTAATCTGCCGCACTTGTCAGATTGCTGAGCACAGAGAGATAGAGGAAAAGTTATATTTCAGGAGAAAAGGCGTCAGGGTCCTTTGGCCACCCTCCTCAGTGCCTGCATCACTCACTGCTTCCTCTTGAAGAAACACGCAAATCCACTCCCGATTATTCGTAATAGAGCACTTCTTTTCATTTCAGGTGAGACGAGCGGGCAGCCTTCATGGGTTGAGGCCCACTCTACAAATGATTAGTACTCCTAGGGCAGACTTTCCACATATGTGGGCTAATCGGCACTTCTATTGACTTCAATATTCAACCTGTAATGTGCAACTATAACACGCGTATTTACGGCCTGATTAGAGTTACTGTCGCGCGTACAACGTAGCTGTGGAAGTGCTCCTGAACGGCTGTACCCGAGTAGTGGCGCCAGAGCAGGCGCGAGGAGAACTAGGCTCGGGACGCCGTTTCGGCGCCACGCAGCAGGCTGCACCTTTTTTTTTTACGCCATCATGGAATGCTCCGTGTCATCTAGTCCTTGTAGTCAGCATATTCTACAGTGTGATTCTGCTTCGCGGTCTTGTTGACGATGACCGTTTTTCCCGCAATTTGCGCAGCGCAGTGGCCCTTCGCAGTCAAGCGCTCTGTGTCCATATGGAGCGCTTTTAGTACAACGTGGTAGAAAGATGTGGTCAAATACGGCGCATCTTGTCCACCCGCCGTTCAAGACGTTTCTTGGGCCCATTGCCTGTACTGTTTTTCTGTTTAGACCAAGAATGACTGTCTTGCCATTCTTTCCTTTCCATGTTTTCTTTACAATCATATCCTCTGTACAGCAATTGAGGTGGTTCTGAGCAATGATCCTCTCAGGTAGGGTTTCTATGTCAAATTCCGCCTCAACTCCAACCACCTTCACTTGTAGCCTGTTTTCTTTTGGCTGCTTCGCTGTTAGTGGTCTCAAATCCCTGTCTTTTTCAAAGATTAGCATCAATTTGTCTGATGCTTGTTTCGATTACTCAGTGGCTTCTCCTTATTGGGCCCTCGCCCACGTTTGTTGACACGCTGTGCGTTGGACGTCCCGGGCTCTCCAGCAAGTCCACTAGCGATCTTATCACTTTGGTTTACGGGTTTCTGTGGCGCCACTCCATTCCTGTTTACTTCAGTGTTCAACCCATGCACCGAGGCCTGCTCTTCAACCCCATTGATGGCACCGTCGGAGTTTGTGTTCTGTTGTGGGCAATCGGAGGCCGTGTCTTTCTTCTTGCACGTGTCCTTGAGCTGACTGCGTGGAAGCCGGCGGTGTGGCTTGGCAGCAGGCTTGTGGTCTGCACTGGTCTCAGAGGTTGGCTTCCTTGCTTTGGCTGCCTTGTTTGATACAGTAGCACACTCGGATGTGGTCACTGGGCTTTCGGAGGCCGCGTCTTGCTTCGTAGTACATGGGTGATTCCTGGACTTAGACGTGTCCTTGGCTGACTGCGTCGGGGCCGGCTTCGTGGCTTGGCAGCAGGCACGATTTAAGAGGATGACTCCTCTTCCTGGTCGGATTGTCGCATGTTCTAGTCCTGTCTGAAGGGGGTCAACCTTTTCTTGATTATCTTCGCCATTTATTTCTTCTGTAAAGTGCTGGAAGTAACTCTTAACTGCATATGTTGGCTGCGGATTTCCTTGGGTCGAAGTTTCTCCTTTCTCACAATCACTTGTGGAGTCCTCTTTTTCAGTTGTACATTCAACTTTCCTCTTCTCTAGTTCTTCTATTCATCCTTTTTGGAATGCCAGTTCTTGTGCTTGTTTCATGATGAGGTTTTTCAGTCTTGCCTGTTCGGTCAAGATAGTCTCGATTTGGTGCGCGATCTCGTCATCTCCACCTGTAAGGTTGGATATTTTAATCAAGTCCTTCATTGCTTTCGTTAGTGTCACGCGTACGTCAAAGCCTGGTACGTTCGCTTTAGCAGGCAGAATAAACACATGAAGGCAAGGTGCAGCACACACAACATTCAATCGATATGGAATTTTAGCAGCAGTAGTACCACGGTAACATTCAACGCTTATTACACACGGAATGCGTCCTGCCTTGCTGTTTTACGCTCGCACTACCGCGTTAACCAGCGTCTGTTCGGCGATTGTTTATCGCTAGCGCCGGGGCGCAACACTACATTTGCTAGTAGGTACAGCGTTTGACCGCTGGCGCCACGCTGCGCCGCTCGCACGTACCGCGTTTCTAGGTGGTTCCGTTCACCGAGGGCGCTCGAGGGCGCTTCCAAGGTTTGCACGAATGCAACCCTTGGAAGCGTGGCTGTATGGCTGAGTGGTTACGGCGCTCGCTTCGGGATCTTGCGTACGCGGGTTCGAAAACCCGCTATGGCTACTTTTTTTAATATCACGGTTTTCCCTTTTTTTCTCACTGTTTGCCAGCGCGGTCGCTTGAGCCACGGCGGCAGCCGTGGTGCCGGGCGCCGACGCGAAGCGGCGGTCGTTGGGGTGTTGCGGAGCGCAGCGTAGCAACACCCCAAATAAAAAAATACTGCTCCACTCAGGTAGACTGCTCCCTCCCTGATAGTGAGATTATATTTGGATTATCAAAACAGTGACGCCTCCTCCGTTCCAACGGCGGCGGCTCGAAACATGGTAGGCGCGAGCGGCGCAGCGTGGCGCCAGCGGTCAAACGCTGTACCTACTAGCAAATGGAAATACGCCGCCGGGGCGCTTGCAGTACCGGTTTAGTTCGTGGCGGACATCGACGTCACCCGGTCTAAGGTCCGTCGTCGCAACCCGGTCGTCGTCGCTGGCGTCCAGCGTCACCGATGCCCCGGCTGACGTGACGAAGGGAAAGTCGCTGAGGAGCTGTCGCGCTCCGGCAGAGCGGGACTCGTGCCCGCTAGCGCTCCTGGTGCGAACCGGCCCAGCTTAGATCCCTAGACGGGAAGGTGATTGGCTAAAACCAGCCTTGGCACGCCCACGCTCAGCGGCGTGAACGCTGACGTGTCATGGTAGGTCCGGGCCAGCGGTAGTTCCTGCATGAGGCGGCGGTCAGCAGCTCGCCGAGCCTGGTACCCGGCGGGGACGTCGCTGCAACGCCTAGTTACTGTGGCCGGACCCAGAGTGGCGTTCTCCGGCCGTCTTCTCCTGGAACGCTGCGCCCCGGCCACCACGTCCTTCCTTCTATGTGCTTGCCCGTTCCCCAATGTGTCGTCTCCACGCGCTTGCTTCACTTGTTCCTTTTTTGCAATCTCCTATTGTGTGCCTTTTTCGTATTATCACTTTCTCTTTTCTTCTTTCTTTGTTTCCGCTTGTTACTCCTGACAGTTAGCCTTGCAAGCACTGAGGTCTTTTCTGGCTTGTTGGTAGTTAGCGATGTGACCAGAACTACCTCTTCTTCTGTGTGTTGCACTTTATGTTCTTGGGTACCACCCCATTTCCTTTGTGGTGGCCCTTGGGTTTGCTCACTGTCAGAGAATTCATTCTCTATGATGCTTCTGATTTTCTTCCCTCCTCCTCAACTGCTTCACTCTTTCTGGTTTTGTTTTCATGGTCTTCCTCAAAAACTGCACGTTGACCCCATGTCAGTTTGGTTGCCATGTTAATTTTAGTTCTGTCTCTTCTCTTGATGGCTCCTTTTGTTTTGTTCACCTTGGTTTTCTTTGAAGGACCATTCTGGCTCTTCTGCATTTGAGTGTTACCACTCAATGCGGGGGATCGTTGACTCTTGAGCAAGGGTCCGAGCACTGTCATCCGACCCGGATAGCCTGCTCTTTGGTCACCTCCCTTGCAGAGGCCAGTTTCATTCTTTGCTTCTGTTCATTCATGCTGCCTTTCAGTTTTTTCCACTGTCCTCGGTGTCGTTACTCTTGTTTGGAGAGTTTTGATTTTGTCCTATGTCGGAGTCATGAGGGAGGTTAAAAGGGACGTTAAGAGACAGGAAGAGAGCGGTATGGATCGGAGAACAAACGGGGATAGACGATATTCTAGTTGACATTAAGCGGAAGAAATGTAGCTGGGCAGGCCATCTAATGCGTAGGATGGATAACCGGTGGACCATTAGGGTTACAGAATGGATACCAAGAGAAGGGAAGCGCAGTCGAGGACGGTAGAAAAGCAGGTGGGATGAAGTTAGGAAATTCGCAGGCGCAAGTTGGAATACGCTAGCGCAACAGAGGGGTAATTGGAGATCGCAGGGAGAGGCCTTCGTCCTGCAGTGGACTTGTCCTATTTCTGGCAGTCTTTCGGGCAAAACACTTTTTTGCCTAAAGTAATTTTCCGCCAATTTTAGCGGCGTATTTATCGCATGCTGGCAACATTAGTTCACTCGGGAAATTTTTTGGCACATTTTGAAAATTTTGCGGCAAAAACACCTGAGTTCTGCCAAATTTGGCGGATTGTGAGCTTCCGGTCGAGCAACACTGAGATGCTACGTGCTCCTGGGGCTCTATTCTGGGGCTCTATTCTGGACACGCATGGCGGCTGCACGGCCGCCATTATCCGCCATCTTGGCTGTCTCATTGGCTGTCCAGAGGTCACGTGTTTTGAAATTTGTGCCGGGAAACGGAAATTTTGCAAAATGCAATTTTGCGTTCTCGTCAGAATGACGAAACGTGACGTGGAGCTGCAAGTTTTATCGACTAATACTTTTTCGTGGTCCTTGGCACCTGTATTGCGACTTCAGCGCTTTAAAAAGAAAGTGGACGGTAGCGTGCAGAAGCCCGTGCAGTGCATCTACAATTTCGCGAATATGTGGTGGCGTTCCAAGATAGCCGGCATGTCAGCTTGTTAATTGGCTGAAGGAATATCGCGCGAGGAGCGTCACAGGAAGGGCTGTTTCGTAAACGTCAATTTGACGTTGCGTGACGTTGCGCTGGGCCGCCATTGCAGAGATTTTCCGCCATAATTTGTGGTGCGACGAGCCGCGCGAATTATGGTAATGAGCGGCCATATGCAGTGTCAGTCATGAGGCATGCGTATCGCCGCATTTTTCCTGTCATTTGGGGCCATGAAAATGTTTTGTTCACAACGCGTGCTCATAGCATTTGCATCGCTCTCGAGTGGTGTTGGCATTTGTGTTTTGAACCATAATTTCTAATAAAAACACGTTTATTTGAAATAATATTTGTTGAAACTAGCAAACTTCTTGCGACTTTTTGCACTTTTCTCTACTGCGTTTGTATTGTAATCAATATTAATGTCTTTTCGCGTCATCAAAGGCTATAACCACGGCGAATTTTTAATTTATAAAAATAAATGTACGCAAGGCGGCGTCTTGATGTTTTTCTCGCGGGGCGAGTAAGCAGCGAAGTGAACAAGAGATGGCAGTGCCGGCGCTTGCGTTGCGCAAGCGGATACCGGTAGCGCGCGCAACGCTATCGATGATATTCGGCCGCTTCTCAGCCAGACGAGTCGGGCTGAGTCACTTGCGGATCACGAGATAGCGATAACGCGGCCTAGAGCGTGCGCTGATCATCACTGACAGGTCGCGTATGTTGTCTCAAGGTAGAAAGCAAGCGCGTGGGCGCCAATATACGATGACTCATTCCGTTTCCCGAGGACACGCATCCTACCTAATGAAGCAGACGACAGCCTGCGCGCATGCAGACGACGGAAGCGAGAAACGATTTTGATGGAATAATCGTACGCTTTGAGCTTGCTGCTTTATTTTTACTGGGGAGGAAAACTGTTTTGCTTTATCAGCCACGCTATGTTCAATGCCTAAATTACAGTTTCTTAGGCGAAACGTCAAATTTGCGTCACGTTACGAAAGCAAATCGGGGCTATCGGCGCCATTTTGTAAGCGTCGCGCGTACGTCACGCTTCGAAGAAAATGGCGGAATGTCCAGAATAGCGGCTCTGGACACGCATGGCGGCTGCACGGCCGCCATTATCCGCCATCTTGGCTGTCTCATTGGCTGTCCAGAGGTCACGTGTTTTGAAATTTGTGCCGGGAAACGAAAGTTTTGCAAAATGCAATTTTGCGTTTTCGTCAGAATGACGAAGCGTGACGTGGAGCTGCCAGTTTTATCGACTAATACTTTTTTGTGGTCCTTGGCACCTATATTGCGACTTTAGCGCTTTAAAAAGAAAGTGGACGGTAGCGTGCAGAAGCTCGTACAATGCATCTGCAATTCCGCGAATATGTGGTGGCGTTCCAAGATAGCCGGCATGTCAGCTTGTTCATTGGCTGAAGGAATATCCCGTGAGGAGCGTCACAGGAAGGGCCGTTTCGTAAACGTCAATTTGACGTTGCGTGACGTTGCGCTGGGCCGCCATTGCAGAGATTTTCCGCCATAATTTGTGGTGCGACGAGCCGCGCGAATTATGGTAATGAGCGGCCATATCCAACGGCAGTGGAGAGGCATGCGTATCGCTGCATTTTCCCTGTCTTTTCGGGCCATAAAAATCTTTTGTTCACAACCCGTGTTCATAGCATTTGCATCGCTTCCGGGTGGTGTTGGCATTTGTGTTTTGCACCATCATTTTATTAAAAACACGTTTATTTGAAATAATATTGGTTGAAACTAGCAAACTTTCTGCGACATTTCGCACTTTTCACATTGCGTTTGTATTGTAATCAATATTAATGACTTTTCGCATCATCAATATGACAACGGTGACTTTTTAATTTACAAAAAGAAATGTACGCAAGACGGCGCCTTGAAGTTTCCTCTCGCGGTGCGAGTAAGCAGCGAAGTGCACAAGAGATGGCAGTGCCGGCGTTTGAGCCGCTCAAGCGGATACCTGTGGCACGCGCAACGCTATCGATGATATTCGGCCGCTTCTCAGCCAGACGAGTCGGGCTGAGTCACCTGCAGATCACGAGATAGCGATAACGCGGCCTAGAGCGTGCGCTCATCATCACTGGTAGGTCGCGTGTGTTGTCTCAAGGTAGAAAGCAAGCGCGTGGGCGCCGATATACGATGACTCATTCAGTTTCCCGAGGACACGCATCCTATCTAATGAAGCAGACGACAGCCTGCGCGCAGGCAGACGACGGAAGCGAGAAACGATTTTGATGGAATAATCGTACGCTTTGAGCTAACGGCTTTATTTTTACTGGGGAGGAAAACTGTTTTCCTTTATCAAGAATGCTAGGTTCAATGCCTACATTACAGTTTCTTAGGCGAAACGTCAAATTTGCGTATCGTTACGAAAGCAAAACGGGGCCATCAGCGCCATTTTGCAAGCGTCGCGCCTACGTAACGCCTCGAAGAAAATGGCGGAATGTCCAGAATAGAGCCTCTGCTATAGACGTTTTCACGAGGGCGCTTCCGACGGTCTGGCGTGGAGAGTATGTGTCAGTGTTGCCTGTTCGGTCTGGACTGTGAGCTTGCCTTGCGCTTGCATTGCGGAGTGGTAGCTTTCCTTCGATGTTTCCGTTTATTTTTGTCACGAATTACTTACGCTCGTAAATAATGGCATATATACTCATCAAAAGGCTACAGGCCAGCACTGCAGTTTATGGGTGCACAAACAACCAGCGGAAAATAACGATTTTGGGGACTAAGTGTGTCCACAACACAGCACTCCGCGAGACCACTGCCGATGTGATATGTTCACGTTTCGCCGGTTTCCTGCATCACCTGAGGACTTGGCATTTCAGTCTAATGTGAACCAATGCACACATCAGTAAAATAACGCATTTTGGTAAACCTTTTTCGGCACATTTCCCAATAGGTTGCGAGAATTGTCTCAATCTGCGGAAGGGAGCCAATCGCGGTCGAACATTCTGATCCAGATCGGTCTCGATCGCTACCAAAATGGCCGTGTGACACCGGTATAACACAAATTGAAGCACTCTGCGTGAGAACTAGTCGGTAAATACACTTCGCAACGATCTGGAAAAATCGTGTCCTGAGGAAGATGTATGCAGACCCTGTGTCCACCAAAACATTGTCTCTGCGTTCACACGCACCCTGCGCGGCCCTGCCCATAAAGTTAATAACTTCAACAGTGTGGTGCTGCATCGAGCTCACCCATGTTTGAGCGTTGTCTATGTGCTTGGGCAGCAAGAGAATGCAAAAATGAACGTGTCAACCTCATCAGCGCGGCCTAGCGCCAGTGCGAGAGTTCGGGAACCGTAATGCGCTAACTGTGCATGGCGTCGAAACGCGCCAAATGAGCCCGCGCAAGTTAGAACGTAAAAAATGGTATTCGCATGGGTACGCATGGACAATAGCATCATACTTTCAAGAATAACAGGAACGAAAAAAATTATTCGCACAGTCGATCAAGTGAAATACTTACGTGCGTGCAGTGACCGCTTCGCTGACCACTAAGCGCTTTTCACTCACGGTCAGTATTGGTTTGCAGTCATACGCATATGTATTTACTCGACAATTGTCAAGACTCGACATTACTTTATTATGAACATTGCACAGAAACTAGAGAAAGAGCAGAGATGGCCCTAACGCTGCAATATTATTGGCTTATTTCGCTTCAGAGATAGCGCACATGAACAATTCTATCCGTACGCGATATCTTCAATACAAACTTCGCGCACGATCTACGTTAAGGTTCACCGTGAGCGAAGCTTGTTCCAAATTCAGACATTCGAAAGAAAAGCCATTCCAGGTAAACAAACGTAAAAAATAGGTAAACAAATATATCTTTATAACAAGTCATGTTATAATCCCTATTGGGATTGACAGTATGTATAAATAAATAACTACTAAATACTAAAAATAAAAATTAGCACCTGGGCTGTATCAGTTGCGCTGGCATGTGTGATCACTGTCGCGCGTCGGTTCGCTGCAGGTACCGCGCTGCTCGATCGCCACGCTTATGCTTTGACATTTGGTTATAAGCACACTGCACCGCACCAGATCCAATAAATTTTGCATGATTGAGCTGTTCAGTTGCGTCGGAAGCGTATGGAGTAACCACCGCATATCTACCAACCACTGACACGCGTCGTCGGGCCGCCGCAGCGCCTGGTTCTAAACATTGCCCGACAGCTACGTACGCGCCTGCTTTCGTTAAATGAGGCAACCCTCAACCACGAAACCTAATGGTGATCAGATTCAATCGACGATACGGTCGCATGTGTCCAGAAATAACAATGAAATATACCGCTGATTAGCACGCCAGGTCTCGACGAAGCAGACGCGGCTGCCGCCGCTACCGACGACGAAACACCACATCCACTGGCTGGGCTTGCTGTTGCCATGGCACACCACACTGAGCGCTCACGCGAGCACGTGAAACATGTAACAAGTCAAGCCGCACAAGACAAGCGAAACGGAAGAAAACAATCGAAATAATGCGCGGCGAAGATCACACAACCGAACTGTGGCCGGCCTGCTCTCGCAAGGCGCACAGTCCAAAATGGTGGCATAACATGTTCTGACGCTAGACGTCGCCCGCGTCGGCAAATGGCGCTGCTCAAACGTCGGTTTGTGATACGGTCTATAGTACACTCCTGCTTGGGGGGGGGGGGGGGGAGAGTTATCCCTTCCGTTGCATCTACGACGCTCGCGCTATCTGCGACTATCTTCTCATTTTCTGAGTATTTTGATACAAAGATCATGTTTGTAGGACTAAACCTCGCCGAGATATGCAGTTTTAGACGAGTGGCCTCTTTTTCAAACTGGCGGCGCCAATGTTAGCGGGAAAACAAAGTAAACAAGGCGATTTTCGCCTTCTGAAGGCGATGTCGCCTGAGGTCGGCGTCATAGAGCCGTTTCAAAACAGCGCGCAAATTGACCAAGTGATCCTCTCGGGATCGTCCGTACACGATTATGTCGTAAATGTAACGCATTTTCACCCTTTGAGGATCATATGCATCTTCTGAAACGCTGACGGTGCGCAAACCGTCTTGAAGCGGAATAGTCCGTCCTGCGTTATAAACGTTGTAAGATCACGACTTTTTGGACTTAGTGGTAACTGATGATATGCAGAAGCTAAGTCTAGCTTGGAGAATCGCTGTGCACCAGCTAAGCCGTTCGAAAGTTCCTCAGGAAGTGGCAGGGGGAAACTGTCCACCACTCTAGCTTTGTTTGGCTCTCGTAGGTCTACGCACATGCGAATCGAGCCATCCTTTTTTCTGGCTACGACTATTGGTGAGACCCGCTCTGAAGTGTGGACGCGCTCAATGATGTGGTGAGCTTCTATGTTTTGTACTTCTGCCGAGACTTGCTCACGAATGACGAGTGGTAGTCCTCTCAGCTTGCTGGCTAATGATTGAACAGACGCGCGAACTCTGACCTTGTGAGTGAAACCTTTCACAGTTCCTAGCTGTTTTTCAAACAAGTGCTCAAACTCATAACGTTATTCAGGAGGTAGCACAGGAGTTTTTGTGTCATTAACAGACACCTGAGCGGTTCCAGAACCGCGATACAATCTAAACCAATGGTTGTTCCTCCAGGCACAACGTACAGAAGAACAGAAATGCATCGGCCGTGAAATGTAGCTGGAGCAATGAAACATCCTTTTATAGGAATTGCTGACTCAGAATGATCGAGGACCTGGACGGATGTTGTCAGAAGAAATGCAGTAGCAGAATGACGTTGGTAAAGTTCTTCAGCTAGGATTGAACCCGATGATCCAGTGTCAATCGAGAACGATATGTAAATTCCTTCAATTTCCAACACTGCATAAATTTCCTTCTTACGGCTCCAGATGTGACAAACACTTATGTGATCGTCCGGGTCATCTGTATCTTTGTCGTCTTCCGCGACATGCTGAACTTTTTCTCAGACTTTCGGAGAGACTAGCAGACCTTTTCCAAATGGCCAATCTTTTCACAATTACGAGACTTATGTGTCTTAGCTTTGCAGAGAGGGCTATTCGCAAGATAGTCCAAAGAACCACAACGATAGCATTCTTGCTCTTGCAAAGCTCGAAGACTTTCAATTTGCGTATTGTAGCATTTGCACGTACCACAGTGAATTTCTCTCCTATTTGAAGTGTTTGTGTCTTTAACGTGATGCACTTGTGCTTCCGGTTGTGCAAGTTCCCTCGCTTCTGTGGTCGCTTGATCATGCTGTCTCGCAGTGGTAAGGGCCCGATAAAGTGTAAGAGACTCTTCCAGTAGAAGACGTTCGCGCAAATATTCGCTAGTAGTTTTTTTTCTATGAGCTGGTCGCGTATCATGTCGTCCGCCAAGTCACCGATATTCCATGCTCCTATGAGACCTCTTAACACGGTGACGTAATCGACCGCAGTCTCACCTGGGGCTTGTGCACGTCGACGGAAACGGTGGGGCGCTGCAGTGACCTTGACAGCACTTGTAGTGGTCTTCAAGCACCGCAATGGCGCGGTCGAACTCATCTGGGCCAGGAGACGTCAACGTCCCCCCAGTGGCGCTCGAAGCCAAAAGACGCAGGTCGCCCTGCCGACGTCAGAGTCTGGAATATACGTTGTCCTTCCAAGCCCAAGCAGTTGAGCAGAATCGCCTTCCGACGTATGGCAGTTAGTTCGGAGGCACCCGACGCCACCATGCAGTTCTTGAACGATTGCTCCAATTGGGTGACTGGGTGTCCAGGTGAGGACAGGAAAGGGGGTGGCGGTTGTAGCTCGGAAATACTAATCGTAGAGGATGATACGCAGCAATCTAAGGCACAGATGAAGAGCAAGCCGGTAGCACATGGGCTGTTAAATCCTCGTCGCCAAATATGTTGTATCGTGCATAATACTCAATGGAGACATTACTCAGTAGATGTAGATGTAGAGCCTTGGAGTTACTGGCACATACCCACTCTGGTGGATTGGCCAAGAACCGGGTAGTTTGAAATAACAATCAGAAGGGAGATGTATAAAACAAAACAAACATAAATGTGGGATTATATACGCATCTGAGAATGAATAATTAGAATATATCAAATGACTTGATAGAATAAGGAGTAAATGATGAATTAAAAAAAGAAGTAGACAGCAAGTCGTCAAATTTGTAAAAATATTTCGGTACCCTAAGCCGTGATTCTGTCATCTAAATCTTTCTGACCCTATAATCTTGGTTTGGTTTGGTTTGGTGCCTGTAGATATAGCACAACCCACTACGGGGGATTGGCCATGAATCGGGCGGCAGTGGGAAGAAAAATGAAGGATACCTAAATGGGGGGATTTTATTACTTAAGAATGTGATAATCAATGAATTATAATCGTTAATATTAATTTTCATGCTATAGCATCTTAAACTTTGAAGCAGGTATTTTTGTTGTCTTTTTTTTAAAATTAGCATGGCAGTCTCTTTGTTTCCATTACAAAATTAAATATGGCATCACATACGTTCCTATTACAGTGTCCTAGTGCCGACGCCCCCAGAGATAGAATGATAGGTAACGTAATGTTCAATCCAAGTTGGCGGAGGGGACCTTCTAGAAGTCGTTTTCTATGCATGGTGAACCTACGACACTCTATAAAGAAATGATCCATAGTTTCGGGTTCATTGCAATAAAAGCATTGAGGGAAAGGCGCCAAACCAGACCTATGGGTATAGAAATTAAGCCTTGGTATTCGGCAACGCATTCTAGTAAACGACACCTCAAATTTCCTTGTTGAACACCATCTGCTGTGCCAAGGAAACCTAACGTGCTGAAAATCGGTGTTATTGAGTACACATGATTTGGCCTGTTCTTCTTGGACAGAAAATCTTTTAAATCTCGCAGAAGTGACGTATGCCGAAGGTCTTAGGATCCTCAGTACCGGGCCGTTAAGAGATGCCGCTGCTAGTGCGTCTGCAGATTCGTTTAAAGTGAGCCCCACGTGCCCAGGCACCCATACCAGATGGATAAGGCGTAAATGTTGGGGGATGGATGAATGAAATTCACGGAGAATGATAGATGAATTGGGCACTGATAAAGCGGAGCAAACAGACAAGGAGTCGGTTAAGATTACGGCTGAAGTAATAGATGGGGGAAGTTTTCGTAGAGCTAGGATGATCGCTAATAACTCCGCCTGAAATATTGGCGTAAAGTCGGGTAGTCGATGGGAGAAAGACCAATTTAAGGATGCCGAAAAAATTCCCACACCTGCCTTCTCTTCACTGACAGAAGCATATGTGGCTATTACTGCATTTATTCGGAGGTTCTCGAGGTGGTCATCTAGCAAACTTTTTAGGTATCGAATAGGCAGGAGTTTAGCGTTATTAGGAATATATCATCGAATTCAACGCTTACTGTCGCAGTAGGGAAATTTTGAAAATCCACATCACGGATTGATATTTCTAATGGCGCTAGTAGTTTCTGCACAAAAACTACCTGGGGACAATGCAGTCTGGACCATTGATTCTCAAAGAATGCAGCCGGTTCTCTAATAAACATATAGAAGGAGCGTCTCTGGGGAGAAGCATATATGTTCAGTAACGTTTGGACTGTCAGTATACGAAAACGAGTTTGAAGAGAAGGCAGGTGAGTTTCGTGATAAAGAATATTATTCGCTACATATTTTGGAAGGCCGAGACATAGACGTAGTGATTCGCGTTCTAAAAGAACCAGAGGGCGTAATTTATAAATAGGACTTCCAGAAAATAACACGCATCCAAACTCTAGAATGGGGCGGACATACATACAATAAATCATCAGCAAGGTCTCTCTGCGCATTCCAAAACGATTGCTGCTGACTCTTCGTAATAAACCAACTGCGCGTGCTCCTTTAGATGCGATGTATTCTATGTGTGTCTTCCAATTACGCTTTTCTGTGTAAATCATTCCCAGATATTTTAAATATTGCACCTGTGGAATAATCTCCTGGCCATACGACAGTGTTATTCGGATAGGAAAAGTTCAGAGAAAAACAATGATTGCACTTTTGCTTACATTTAGCGACATTTGTATTCCTTTTAGCCAAATTCAATCTGATTCAAATACAATTGCAAAGTTTTATATAAGCTATGAATATCATTTGATACTGAGAAAAATGCGATATCATCAGCGTATACGTATACCTGTACGTCATGATGTGTCGGGATGTGATTTAGTAAAATATTAAATAATACAGGGGAAAGTACTGCACCTTGAGGAACGCCCCTTGTCTGTTTGTAAATGCGAGAAGACACACCGTTTTGATAGCAATAAAATGTGCGTCCGCTTAGAAAATTTTGAATCCATGCAATTATGTACTGTGGGAGACTCACACTTTCGAGTCTGTTGATTAAGATACTGTGATCGACACTGTCATACGCCTTCGCAATGTCTAATGTGACTAAGGCAGCGTACTGGTTGTTGCGGCGAGCGAGTTGAATTCGACTCTCCAAGTCAACATGAGCACACCAAATTGAGCAGCCGGGCCTGAATCCTATTTGAGAATCACTTATTATTTGGTTCTCGCCTATCCACCTATCGATGTGACCATACAGAACTCTCTCGATTAACTTTACGAGATTTGAGGTCAGAGAAATAGGTCTAATGTTATCTATTGTATATCCATCACCCGGTTTTTTGAGTAGTGGAATTATTTTGGCAACCTTCCAGTCTGGATGAATCCATGCATTTTTAATCGAGAAATTTATAAGATTAAGCAAATCCTGGGGTGATAATTCGAATAATAGTTTTATCATTGCTGTAGTTATGCCATCAGGACCTGGGGCTGAAGCTGGCAGCATGTTTACCACTCTCATTAATTCTTCTAATGTGACTGCTATGTAATCATTAGCTGTTTCAGGCGCCGGTATATGATAGGGGCGAAGTGATGTGAATCGACGCTCTAAGCCTCTTGCAATCTCCTCCAGTGATTGTACCAATTCAGTGGAAGTTAAGCTGTTGTTTCCCCCTGGCGGCGGGATGGTACGTGGTTGCGATTCGCGTCACGGCGCCGTCCTTGGATTTCGTTGTGATTGCGGCGTACGCACCACCACCTCACGCCGCAATCGAGCCGATATTGGACCTGATAAGCGACTGCATCGGCCGGTGTGATGGTGCGATGGTCGTCGTGGCGGGTGATTTGAATGCCAAGCATTCTAACTGGGGTGGCGGAATTACGGATCCGCGCGGGGCTGCAGTAATGCAGCTGGCCTGCCAATGCGACCTGCATGTCTTAAACGATCCGACCTCTGACCCCACCTTCGAAACGGCGTATGCAGAGAGTTGGATCGACGTCACCCTGGCATCTTCCGCGATGATATCGCGCGGTCACGAATGGGCCGTGCTTGAGGACCTCACCCTTTCCGACCACCGGTTGATCGCGTTTTCTTTTCCCGTTCGCGCGTCCCCCGCCTCGCAAAAATTAAAGTTTCCAGGGGAAGGCCGACCTGCTGCGTCATTGGCCGGCGAGCCGTGGTTCGACGCGGTGGCTCGCGCTCACTTGCGCTCGGGTGCCGCGTTGGACGCGGTGCACGAGAAATTCTATTTAATTTACGTGCCCACGCGCGGCACCTGCGTAACACTAAGACGGGTCCGCATCGCGCGAACGCCTGGTGGACGCCGGAGCTCGGTTGCGAGCGCGGCAGCGTTCGGGCGATGCGTCGCAAATACCAGCGCGCTCGCGACCCTGAGATGCGCGCGCAGCTTCGCGACGTGTTTGCCGCGGCGCAGGCCCGGTACAGGGCCCACATCCGTGACGCGCAGGAGTGCGCCTTGAAGCGCTGTTGCACAGAGTGCTCCAAGAAATCGATCTTTGGCGCCCCATTTAAGGCAGCGTTCGGTAAGGCACGGCCGCCGGTTGTACTGCCCGCGCTGCGAGCTTCCGACGGCCGCTTGACGTCGGACACGCTCGGCTCCGCGTCCATTCTGCTGCGAACGCAGGTGTCGCTGGACGGACGTGTCCCCGACACTGCGGTGCACGCTGCCATCAGGGAGGTTGCGGCGGCCCCGGCTGTTACGCTTATCGACGACCGGCCATTTACAACGGAGGAGGTAGAACGTGCACTCCATCTCGGCAAATCTGGTTCGGCACCAGGCCTGGACGGCATCACTCTTCCTATCATTAAATCGCTATTCGCTTCACACCCTGGTTTCTTCTTATTCGTCTTTAATTCCGCGTTGATGCTCGGCCATTTTCCTTTTGCGTGGAAGAGGGGCCGCATCATCTTTATTCCAAAACCGCACAGACCCCCTGACGACACCTCTTCTTATCGTCCGATTGTGATGAACTCGCTTTTTGGCAAATTTTAGAACGCTTACTCAATTCGAGACTCTATTTCTTTTTACATTCTTCAAACCTTCTTCACAAAAAATCACAGCATATCCACGGAGTGAATGATGATGATTGGGCGAAGCTCCGGAGGGAATCATCGGATCTCCCGCTTAAGGGGACGCTAGCACAAACGCGTTAGAAACGTGCAGTACTCTCTAGTAAGGGGGAGCGGCCACAGCGTCTTACGCAGCCATTTACACATGCCGGAACGTGCAACCGCGTTTGCCTACGCCATCACATGACTGCTGAGAGAGTATACCCCCGTATTCATAACGCACCTCGACTGAACTTGACTTGCCACCGCTTTGGGCAGCGCGTTCGAAACGCGTTGAAGGTAAGGCGGAGAGGCCACAGCGTCTTACACCAGCTTCTTACACGGGCCGTAACGCGCTAGCACAAACGCGTTAGAAACGCGCTAGAAACGCGGCCTTTCGTTAATGTTGGGTATTTATTGCCATCGTGGTGCGTGTGTCCATGTCCGCTTCGTGGCGTAGTGGGCTAACGCCGCGCGCTCGGAAGCGAGGGGTCCCTGGTTCGATCCGCGCTACGGACACAACTTCGGAATTTTTTTTGTCATTTTTCTCAGACTAACCGGTCACACACTACTACTACGACGGGGACGAACGGGTGCCGCTATAAGGAGCTTCGCCCCTAAAACCAATTCGGCTTCACGCACGGGATGAGCGCCGTCAAGGCTTTGTACCAACTCCGCCAAAATTTGTTTCATCTCAAAAAATTTAACATTCCCGCTATTCTCATTTCATTGGATTTTAAAGGCGCGTTCGATTCCGTTTGGCATCCATTGGTTTTAGAATTCTTACAGCGACACGGTTGTCCACGCAACTTGTTCTACCTCCTCCATTCCTTTCTCGCCGACCGTACGGTAACTTATTATAGTTTTCGTTGTTTCAATTGCGGGAGCCGATCTGTTACGGACACAACTATTACCACCCGTCGCGATAGACTACGAACGCGACATTTGGTTGGACCACCCTGCGGAGCGGCACAGCCACCCTTTCCGGCTTCTTAACGCACGTGATGCGGTGGCTGTGACGCGAGAGCGTGCCCATCATATACTATACCGACGCTCTTACTCCAGTCTGTCGGCGGGAGCCGCCTTTGTGGTGCTCGGCCCGAACCAGGCGCTTAGGAAGGTCCGACGCTTCGGATTCTGGGCGCCAGCGGCGCCTATTGCGCATAGGCGACGGCCCTCTCGGAGGCCCTAATTTACATCGCCTCATTGTCTACTGCTTTGCCAATCCATATTTTACAGACTGCTCGTCCTTGTTGACGGCTCTCGCGACCCCGTCTTCGGCTGACGCGCGCGTGGTGCAGATCAACAAAGCGCTTTTGCGGCTCAGTACGAAGTTCCATATTGATCTGTACCACGTGCGCGGTCATGCCGGTATCTTCGGGAATGAGCTTGCCGATGCTGCGGCGGGCGCGGCGGCGACGTACGGCCTGCTCCGCTACTCGAAATCCTCCATTTCCTCCATCAAATCAAAATTTTATAAACAGGTGTCTCTATTGGTACCGCGATTGGCTTTCAAATCAAGACACATCTTTACCTGATTGGGTCCCCGACGTTTTGTCGATTCCAAAATATTTCCCGCCAGCCTCTTCAGTGGTGCAGGCGATTACCGGTCACGGGCGCTTCCCGTATTACCTTTACCGATTTGGACTGAACAAGACAATCTTTGTCCTTGTGGTGCTGGATGCACGTCATTCGCCCATTATCTAAATGTCTGTTCTATAACAGCGTCGCTAGCAGCCCGCCTTACACGACCTTCGGGCAGCCCTCGCGTTACGTTACCCTGGCATACTGGCGATAAAAAGTAATCGCGCGCTTTTGACGCGCATGCAACGCGTAATAAGCCGTGCGGTATCCGAGTCTTCTGGCGGCGTCGCGGTTCCGGACGCCACCTAACCCTTCGGGGCTCCCTCACAGGACATTGTGATGTCATCAAGGCCATTACTTTGGCCACATCTGCGGCCTCGTGACTGGCGCATTAGACCATGTGCCGGTCTTGCGATGCGCTCCATGGTACAGCACCGTGTCGTTCGCATTTGCACGACCCTGTGGTCGGCCGCTTGCATTTACTGGCTCGCGTGGTCTGCCCCTCGGCGCCGTGGCTGGCGCCGCGATCAGTTTCTGGGAGGGTCGCGCCCTGGCAGTTCCGGCCTTGCTGGATCCCTTTCTGCCTTATTCGGCGGCTTTGTGTGCACGTCTGTCTGCGAGTGGTGCGTGCGCGACCGGGAGTCGTGGCTGGCTCCTTGTCCCAGCGTCTTGGGAGGCGGTATTTATTCCAGACACGCTTGAGCGATTCCTGCTTATGCATTCGCGGACCTTGCGCGTGTACAGCATTTGCCACTTGCCCCGCTGCCGTCGTGCGACGCACTGTACTTCCGGCTTTTGCCTGATTGCGCTTCGGCCGTTGCGCCGATAACGGCTGTGTTTACGCCGTCATCAGGCGTTATCGCCTCTGGCATGACACTTTCCCTCTACACGAAGGTTTTCATGCTAGGATTGGTTGCTGGCCTCTATGGGAATACCATCTTGGTGGCGCGTCCGGTTGCGCGTTAGCTATCTCGCCCTTCTGAGGCGTTGACTGGGACCGAGCGGTTCTTGCGCTGATAAGTCTTGTGCTCACCCTCTTATCTGCCTCTACATGGTCCGCCGTGTGCTGCGAGGCTGGTTTGCGGTTGCGCGCATCTGTTGGTGCGAGGCTGCTCGGGGTTTCGTTCTGGCGAGTGCTCTTTTTTTTCTCCTTTCTTTCTATCACCTCTTCTCTCTTTCTTTTCCCTTTTTCTTGTTTCTATTTTTCTTTCCTTTGTTCTTTTTCCTTTTCTGGTTATTTCTCTAGTCCTTTCTCTGTCCCTCGTTTTTGTTTTCTTTTCTTTCGTTCTCTATCCCTTCTTTCTTTTTCGCGATGTTTCGCTCTCTCACTTTATACCTGTTTATTCCATTTTTCCTTTTCGTACATTCACCACCACTGTCATTTTTCTTTACATCTACTCACTCTGTCGAGCGGTGTCATACGTCATCACCTGCACCCTGCCTTT
>NC_051161.1:184983087-185023807 GCF_013339745.2 Dermacentor silvarum | reverse complement strand
GGCGGAGTGGTTGAAAAACGGGCGGGTCGGCCGCAGGTGTGGCGTGGAACGCAGCTGCGCGTTGCGCAGGCGCTCGGAGTCGAGCGTTGCGCGCTATGCTTAGCGCGTCGGTGGCGTAGCAGATCACAAGGGTTCGAAAAAGGTCGAAATGGTCGAGTCATTGGCCGGCCGCCAGTCGAGGGAAAAGGGAGCCGAGACGGACGCCGCTTTCCCTGCTCGTGGCCTTAGTGGTGGTCGTTGTTGAGGAGCTCGCTCGAAACACGTCCGGCCTGTTCGGCGGCGGAAAGGGAAGCCTGATGAAAAGATAGTGGTTGAGAGCCATGCCAATGGTACCGCTCTCGTGCCCACTGAAGGCGGACGGGACGGGCGAGCTCTTATACAGTTGACAACAGGCGATGTCACCGACGAGCATAAGGGGGAGCCAGGGGTGACTTGCGTAGATGCATTCAGGACGAAGAAGGGCGCAACATCCAAGGTGAAGTCGGGCGGAACCAGCTGGAAACGCTGAAAATCGGGGGCAATGTTGCTATTCATTATGGTTGATACCCAAGCAAGCCAGGAGACAGTAGCGCTCGCGGAGTGAAAAGATAGTGGTTGAGAGCCATGCCAAAAGTACCACTCTCGTGCCCACTGAAGGCGGACGGGACGAGCGAGCTTCTTATACAGTTGACAACAGGCGATGTCACCGCCGACGAGCGTAAGGGGGAGCCAGGGGTGACTTGCGTAGATGCATTCATGACGAAGAAGGGCGCAACATCCAAGTGAAGTCGGGCGGAACCAGCTGGAAACGCTGAACATCGGGGGCAATGTTGCTTCATTATGGTTGATACCAAGCAAGCCAGGAGACAGTAGCGCTCGCGGAGTGAAAAGATAGTGGTTGAGAGCCATGCCAATGGTACCGCTCTCGTGCCCACTGAAGGCGGACGGGACGGGCGAGCTTCTTATACAGTTGACAACAGGCGATGTCACCGCCGACGAGCATAAGGGGGAGCCAGGGGTGACTTGCGTAGATGCATTCATGACGAAGAAGGGGCGCAGCATCCAAGGTGAAGTCGGGCGGAACCAGCTGGAAACGCCTGAAAATCGGGGGCAATGTTGCTATTCATTATGGTTGATACCCAAGCAAGCCAGGAGAACGAGTAGCGCTCGCGGAGTGAAAAGATAGTGGTTGAGAGCCATGCCAAAAGTACCACTCTCGTGCCCACTGAAGGCGGACGGGACGAGCGAGCTTCTTATACAGTTGACAACAGGCGATGTCACCGCCGACGAGCGTAAGGGGGAGCCAGGGGGTGACTTGCGTAGATGCATTCATGACGAAGAATGGCGCAGCATCCAGGTGAAAGTCGGGCGGAACCAGCTGGAAACGCTGAACATCGGGGGCAATGTTGCTGTTCATTATGGTTGATAACCAAGCAAGCCAGGAGACGAGTAGCGCTCGCGGGAGTGAAAAGTTAGTGGTTGAGAGCCATGCCAACGGTACCGCTCATCGTGCCCACTGAAGGCGGACAGGACGGGCGAGCTTCTTATACAGTTGACAACAGGCGATGTCACCGCCGATGAGCGCAAGGGGGAGCCAGGGGTGACTTGCGTAGATGCATTCATGACGAAGAAGGGCGCAGCATCCAAGGTGAAGTCGGGCGAACCAGCTGGAAACGCTGAACATCGGGGGCAATGTTGCTGTTCATTATGGTTGATACCCAAGCAATCCAGGAAACCAGTAGCGCTCGCGGAGTGAAAAGATAGTGGTTGAGAGCCATGCCAACGGTACTGCTCTCGTGCCCACTCAAGCGTAAACAATAATATTCTCGACATCAACTGTCAGTCTTGCTCTGACTATGTAACTTGTCTACTCAGCTATGGTTTTTCTTCCCTAATACACACTCCAGCTAGGTGTGATTTTTCAGGCTCTTCCACGCTGATTGATCACATCTTTTTCTTCATTCGATTCTGATTCTCATTGTTCTTCTGGGGTTATCGATTGTTCCATCACTGATCATTACCCTTGTTTTCTGGCCTAGTACAGGAGCAGTTAGCAATTCTAAAAGATATGTTAAATCTTCGTTCAACAAAATACAGTTTATTCACCAGGTTCAAACACAAACTGGGATGACGTATATATGGAGGGTTGTCCTGAGAAGGCATTTCCATGTTCCATTCCAGAATCACTAAATACATTGATCAGTGTACTTACTACTATTCACAAGTCACACATTGATATTCTACTCCAAGAAACCCTTGGATATCAGATGCCATGTTTGCGTTCCATAAAATAGAAAAAATAATATTCACAAAAAAAGTAAATCACAGCCGATTACCATAAATTTAAAAATCGCTTCCGTGCATAAGTCCAAACATTCTTTTCGACCGTTCTCAGGCGCGCAAAACGAGGCTAATATGAAACAAATACTTGAAAACGGAACGATACCAGGCGTAACTGGAAACTAATTAGACAGTTTTACTTAATATGAAGAGTCTGATCGCGGCATCAAAAGAATTGTCCTCAATGATCATGAACACACCAAGGATACTGATATTGCTCATGAATTTAGTGAACAGTTGTTGTTTCGGATAACGAGTCCTCCAGCTAATGCAGTGCCTAGTATATCGCGTAGCTTATACTCATTTTATCTTCGTCCTGTTTCACCGCATGAAGTCTACAATGTTATTTGTTCCTTAAAATCAACTGGGCCTGGCCTTGATTCTTTCAGACTAGCTCATATGAAGCTTGTTTCTGCTGATATCTCACTGTCCTTGCTGATATTATTAACAAAATGTTCCGTGATGGGGGTATTTCCTAACTCACTTAAAATTGGTAAAATTTCTTCTTCAAAAAAGGCAATCGTGAAAATATTAACAATTACCGTCCCATCTGTATATTGCCATTTTTTTAGCAAGGTTATTGAAAAACTTATCTATACCCGCCTCATAAACTACCTAAATAAGTATAGGCGTATTAGTCGCCTCCAATTTGGGTTCAGACATGGCTACTCAGCCGAGTAGCGCTAGTTCACTTAACTGACAAAATCAGCAATCCATTGACCAGGACTATTGTAGGGACTATATTTATTGATCTTACTAAGCGTTGACACACCAAATCATTGCATCTGTTTAAATAAACTAGAGCAATTCGGCATTACCGATCCACCTCTCGAACTGCGTCCACTGCTACTTGTCTAATCGTTCCATAGTTGTCTGTAAATGATCATTACTCTACCAATAAATTAATTACCAGTGGTGTTCCTCAGGGTTGCATTTTAGGTCCGTTGTTTTTCTTATTATTCATAAATGACTTACCTAATATACTGACCGATTCAGACTGCCTATTATATGCCGACGACACCACATTATACTCATCTCAGCACACACTAAGCGCTCTGCAAGCTACACTCAATACTGACCTCTCCAACGTCCACACATGGTGTTCCCTAAACCAACTGCGTATAAATCCAGTTAAGACAACGTTTGTCCTCTTCCATAGTCCACCGAAAGTATTAGTAAATCCTATAACAATTTCTTTGAATAACTATGTACTACCGATATCTTAAAAAGGGAGATTTCTTGGTGTTAATTTTGACAAACACCTAAAATACCACTGCCATGTCAATTCATTACTGCACAAAGTGTCATTTGGTATTCGTGTTCTCATCGAAGCACGTGCATACTTTGCACCACCTATTCTTACTTCGTTATATCATGCATATATAGGTAGCCATTTAACATACTGTTTATCTACATAGGGAAACGCATATCCTACTCACCTCAAGCCTTAAGAACGCCTCCAAAACCAAGCATTGAAGCTCATGACATTTACACCACTGCGATGTCATTCCCTGCCTCTTTACCAACTTCTTCGTATCCTACCCCTTTGGTATTTATTTCAATATAAGTTATCGATTCTCATGTTTCGCTTCATTCATCTTGACATACCTATGGACGTCCTTTCTTTGTGTCACATCGTTAATTTCATACAACACAAGGTTTTCTGAACAGAATAGCCTCCTTTAAACGAAAATAAAGATAAAATTGTTAGAAGAGCTGCTTTCTCTGTGATTTTTTCTTGCCGATTTTCCTTTTAGTCCTTGTCTTTTCTGCGGACGCGTGTTTTCTGGTATTTTGCGGGAATTTCTACTACGTATAAATTTCTTCACTCTTATGGTTCATATAGATTTTAAATAATACGTTCGTGTTGTATTGCTTTAAGTTCAGAAGTTAAACTATCTTCATAATCTGTGTTTATGCCTTTGGTTAGCTTATCAAATGAAATAAACTTTTTATGGCATTTCTTTAGTTTTTATTGTATTACCTTGCTATTTTGTTTTTATATAACATTCTGATTTTGTTAAGTCGTAATCGACTTGTAGGATGAATCCTGCTGCTGTTTCTGTAGTATATCGTATGCATTGTAAAACAGGAGGTCCCCCTGACAGTTCTACTTTGGACCTCCTAATGTACTACCTAAGAATGTATGTTTTCTTTTTTTTTTTTTGCTCTTGCGCTATCAATAACTTCAAACTTCAAAAGCACTGCCCGATGTGTCTAGAGTAACTGTAAAGACAGTTGGATGGCGTTCTCGGACGTACCTATAGCTACAGCATTATGGAGTAAGCATAAAGACGGCATCAATTCTGAAGCGAGTAAAGCATGTACTTAGGTGTAAAGCATGCTTATGCGCTATGTATCCTGGCAAAAAACAGGGAAGAATTAGTGAGAAACGTCAGGACGTTCTTCCATAAAAGCTCTGCCCGATTTGTCCAGAGTAACTGTAACGAAAGTTGGATGAATTCTCGGACGTACCTTTAGCCTTATGGAATAAGCATAAGGAAGGCATCAATTCTTACGCGAGGGAAGCATGTAGTTGGCTGTTCAGCGTGCTTATTCCCGACGTACCATACATAAAACAGGGCAAAATCAAGGAGAAAACGTCCGACGTACTTCCAAAAACGACTGGCCGATCTGTCTGACATACTTGTAAGAAAATTTGAAGGGAGAGTCGGACGTACCTTTGGCCACAGCCTTACGGAAAAAAAAAACGTAAGGAAGGCATCAATTCAGACGCGAGGGAAGCATGTATTGTAAGCACTATTAACGTACTTCGTCCTTTTCATTTGCACATAGCCATCATCACCTTCCCTGTTCTTCTACTTCTTCGCGCATGAGCTGGGGCGTTTGCTTTTTGGAATAAAAAGCGCTTGACAGCTCGGGCGGTCTCGGTCTTATAAAGTGGTGGAGGTACGTCAAGACCCCGACGTCCTCATCGCGTTCCCGTCCTCCCTGGAGCTACGTTCCGGTCGCCGCGTGCGCCCGGTTACCCCTACTATGATGGACACTTCCAACCCCGGCTCTTCCGGCGCCTCTAACCCTACCGCACAAACGACTCCACCTGCGGTTCCCTCTTGGACTGTGACGTGCCCTCAACGCGATCCCCCTGTCTTTGCGGGACGCCGCGGTGATGACGTCGACGATTGGATCGACAACTACGACCGCGTGAGTTCTTGCAATAAGTGGACCGATACCCAGAAATTGCGGCACGTCGCATTCTACTTGACCGGTGTTGCACAGATGTGGTATTTCAATCATGAATCCGACATCTCGGATTGGTCCACGTTTACCGCCAAGCTGCGGCAAGTCTTCGCTTCCTCGTCTAGCCGTGCAGAAGTCGCCAAGCAGAAGCTGGGCACGCGCCTCCAACTTCCGGAAGAGTCGTACACCTCATACATAGAGGATGTCTTGGCTCTGTGCCGCCGTGCGAACCCTAGCATGACGGAAGCCGAACGCGTGCGACACATATTAAAAGGCATTGGGTCTGTCGCGTTCAACGCCTTAATCGTGCAAAATCCGGCTTCTGTCCAAGACATCACTGCCACGTGTCAGCGCCTGGACAAGATGCAGTCTCTTCGTCTTCAACATGACAGTAGCGATCCTCAGATTCCCCATTCTTCAGATCTCCGTGCTCTCATCCGCACCATCATCCGCGAGGAGCTTCAAATATTAGACCTGAGGCGTTCACCTACTGCCTGTGCCCCAACCCCCACCTTCGACTTGCGCGAGGTCGTAAAGCAGGAGTTGACAGCGATGACTACACCCACGACGCATCTTGCTCCGGTAGCGCGCCCCTCACCTACCTACGCGGATGTTGCTTCGCTCCCCACCCCTACCGTGACCTCCGTGCCTCCTGACGTTACCTATGACCATTTGGCCACGATGGGAACCAGAGCACTTGCTGCGCCATCCTACCCTCAGTGGCGTCCACCTCGTCCGGTTTGTTTTTACTGTGGTATACGCGGCCATATATCTCGCTTCTGCCGCCGCCGCCAGCAGGATGAAAGACGAGGCTATGCTGAGCACGAGAGAGACCGCACTCGCCGACCAGACTCCTACTATCCCGGTTCGTACTCGTTCCCTCAGCAGCGTTCACCGTCTCCTCCAGTTGCTCCCAATCTGCCTCATAGTTCCCGTTCGGCCAGACGTCGTTCTCCTTCGCCTTACCGGCGCTCTACATCGCCGCTTCGTCCCACTTCCCATCTTGCCGACCAGCACTCGGAAAACTAACTGTTGCAGTTTTTGGAGGGGAAACTGCTTCCTATCGGTCTTCAAAAATTCCTCCTGTTCGCCCGGCCAACATGCTTTATGTAACTGTTGAAGGTCTTCCCGCGTCCTGCTCTCATCGATACCGGTGCCGCCGTTTCTGTTCTTCGTAGTGATCTGTGTTCACGGCTCCGGAAAGTGAAAACGCCTTATCTTGGACCTATTTTGCGTGGTGCTAATAATGCATTCATACACCCCGACGGACAGTGTACTGCTCGTGTTTTCATCGACGGCATTCGCCACCACATTGAGTTTATCGTGCTTCCAACGTGTATCCATGAACTTATCTTGGGTTGGGACTTCCTACATTCTGCTTCAGCCGTCATTTCATGTAGAGAGGAAGTTGTCCACATCGCGGATACAGCGCTTGCACCTGTTACAGATTCTTCACCTTCATGCGTGAATTTGGCCATTGATGAAGACTACGTCCTGCGTCCTGGTCACGAAGACGTTGTATCCGTAACATCCCGGCAGATCGCCGACGGAGACGCTCTAGTCGCCCCTTCTTCCCGCTGTACTTCTCGTGGAATCCTCATTGCCGCCTGTCTCGTCCGGTTTTCACGTGGCCGCGCCCTTCTGTCTGCCTGCAACACGACCCCAGATCCTATGATGCTGCCCAAAGGGATGACTGTGGCAACGCTCGCCGACACTCAACCTATCTCTATAGTCACGCTTTGCCCTTCTTCATCGCCAGCACCTACCGCAGGTTTGGATGATTCCTTCCCTCCCCCAGCCGTTCTTGGTTCTGACCTAACCGCCGCGCAGTCCGAAGCCTTACTGGCGGTCTTAGCGAAGCACAAAGCCTGTTTCGATAGCTGTTCCCCTGTGTTGAGCCAAACTTCTGTGGCTTTACACCGCATCGAAACCGATGGTTCCGCTATCATACGACGACGCCCCTATCGTGTCTCGCCGTCCGAACGGAGGGTCATTGAACAACAGGTTGCTGACATGCTTGCGCGGAAGATAATTAGACCTTCATCTAGTTCCTGGGCTTCTCCCGTGGTTCTGGTAAAGAAAAAGGATGGCTCCGTTCGCTTTTGCGTCGACTATCGAGTGCTGAATAAGATCACACGCAAGGACGTATATCCAATACCTCGAATCGACGATGCTTTGGACACGGGCAAGGGCGGAATATTTCTCCAGCCTTGATCTTCGATCAGGCTATTGGCAAATTCCGATGAACGAGACTGACAAAGAAAAGACCGCATTGGCTACACCAGACGGACTTTATGAATTTAACGTGATGCCTTTTGGTCTTTGTAACGCTCCCGCCACATTTGAGCGCATGATAGATAACGTACTTCGTGGACTAAAATGGAAGACCTGCCTCTGTTATCTGGACGATATTGTCATCTTTTCGTCTAACTTCAGCCAACATCTTCATCGATTAGACGAAGTTCTCAAGTGCCTGGCAAATGCTGGTCTCCAGATCAATACAAAAAATGCAAATTTGCAAGCAAGACTATAAAAGTATTGGGCCACGTCGTCTCAAAAGATGTTAGGTGTTCAGCGTGCTTATGCCCTATGTATCCTGCCATGAAACAGGGAACAATCAATGAGAAACGTCGGACGTCCTTCTATAAAAGCACTCCCCGATTCGTCTGGAGTAATTGCAAAGAAAGTTGGATGGACTTATCCGACGTGCCTTTAGCCACAGTCTTATGGAAAAGCACAAGGAAACCATAATTCTTAAGCGAGGGAAGCATGTATTAAGCTGTTCAGCGTACTATTTCCCGGCGTACCGTAGCATAAAGCAGGGGAAAATGAATGAGAATCGTGGGACGTACTTCCAACAAAGACTGCTCGACCTATCAGACGTACATGCAAGAAAATTTGAAGGAAGATGTCAGACGTACCTGAAGCCACAGCCTTATGGAAAAAGCATAAAGAAGGCAACAATTCTGAAGCGAGGGAAGCATGTATTTATGTGCAAAGCATGCTTATGCGCTACGTATTCTGGCATAAAACAGGGAAGAATTAATTAGAAACGTCGGACGTACTTCCATAAAGCACTGCCCGATTCGTCTAGAGTAACTGTAATGAAAGTTGTAGGGAGTTGTCGGAAGTACCTTTATTCACAGCATTATGAAAAAAGCATAAGGATGATGATGATCGATGGGTTTTAGTGGCGCAAAGGCATCTTTGGCCAAAGAGCGCCAAGTCTATTGATACATTCAATGATTTATAATATAAATACAAAAGTCGTAAAAGAATGGAAAGGATGTTGAAGTGTGCTATACAAAGGGGTGAAAATCTCGTAGTGACAAAGGTGTAAAAGGCCTAGTTAAACAATGGTGTTACTGTTATATGAGGCATTTCAACTGTGCATGGGTTATAAAAAGATATCGGTGACTATGAGCGATCACTTGTTATGTTATATGCTATGTATACGTTATGTAGATAATTTGTAGCTTTCAGTGTGTATAAAAGATAAATATTTGCGTCGAAGCCATCAGCAAAGTACTTTTACCATGCGAAAAAGCTGCGAGACCTCGAGACATTCAATACCTCAGGCTCCTCACGTATGTGATGGAGCATGGTGGTTTGGATTGTAGTACACAGTGTTTAAGAACTGGACGTCGGCGAGGTATTTAAAAACTCTTTTGACACTACACATAGGTCATGGGATAAAAATAATGCAAGGTGAGACGGTATGTTATGTCTGTAAAGTTCTCTAAAATGATGTACTCTTGTTTAGTGAAGTCTTGGACATTCAATTAAAATGTGCCGGACAGTGAGTTGTTCTCCACATTCTCCGCATATGGGTGGTTGTGTGCCTGTTAACAGGTATATGTGTGTTGCGTGTGTGTGTCCTATACGTAGCCTGCACAGTGTGTTTCTGTTAGTCTTGTGACTTGTTGCTGGAAAAATTTGCCTAGTTGTGGTTTAATTGCATTTAATTTGTTTTCCGTTTCTTTATACCATTGGGATTTCCAGTGCTGGCGTAGGCGGTTACGGGCGCAAGGTTTAATATCTCGACTAGGGACCTCAGTAACTTCAATGTCACCACGTAGAGCAGCTTCTCTAGCACTCTGCCGTCTCATTTCCTGCTATGCCACAATGCCCCGGTACCCAGCATACCACGAGAGAAAGTTCTTCATTGTAAGCGTTATAAAGGCATTATAGCAGGTGATTAAGAACAAGGTTGTCTCCCACCTTTCCCGAAGCTCGTGCAGTTACGACACTTGGCGCATCTGTGTAGACAACAGCTATTTGTATCCTATGTTGTGTACGATTCACAGCCAGTCGAATACCATATGCTTCCGCAGTGAATATGCTGCAACTTGTATTAAGAGTTCTTGAAATATTGTCACCCAGCTAGTATAGCTAGAATAGTTGGCCAGCAACAGATAGGCAAAAAAAAAACACGTCAGCCTTTAATAATGGCTGGACCTCGGAGAGCACGCGCGCAACCACGAACTTCGTCGTTCTCGCCTCAAGGGGCCAGTGTCACCACGTGCCAACTTATTTCGCGTCATTGCTCCCCCTCTCAAAGGCGACCGAACCGGTCGCTTCAAGGGCATGGGGCGAGCAATATTGGCAAGAGTGCCAACATGGAAAGAAAAAAAAAACGTACAGGAATGTACACAATGGTGAAGCGGTTTGTGAGGGTTGCTTGCGTAGTACGGCTTCATCCGTATTACGTGGACGACTTCAGCACGGGGACGGCGTCGGTTCGAACTAGGATCAGAGCTTTGAGGCACCACCTCATAGTTCACATCACTGATTCGGCTTACAACTTCGTAGGGGCCGAGCGGCGCAACAATTTCTCCGAAAGCCCACGGTGTCGGATAGGTGTCCACACCCACACGCGGTCGCCTGGTGAGTACTGGACGTTCCGTCGGGTCCGGTTGTAACGGCAGGCGTCGGTATTCTGCTGGGTGCGGATGCGATTCCGAGCAAGCTGGCGAGCTTCATCTGCTTCCTCGACGAACTCTTCAGTGGTGTCATTCCTTGTGGTTCCGTGGTCTACCGGGAGCATGGCGTCAAAGGGGGTTGTAACGCGACGTCCGTAAACGAGCTCGAATGGTGTAAACTCAGTGGTCTCCTGCACAGCGGTTTTGTAAGCAAACGTCACGTATGGCAAAATTTCATCCCATGTCTTGTGTTCCACATCAATGTACATAGATAGCATGTCGGCCAATGTTCTGTTCAGGCGCTCTGTTAAGCCGTTAGTCTAGGGATGATAGGCTGTGGTCCTTCGGTGGTCAGTATGCGTCAGCGTGACGACTTGTTGCAACAACTACGCTGTAAACGCTGCACCGCGATCAGTAATGAGTACAGCGGATGCACCGTGACGAAGCACGATGTTGTGGACGAAGAAGCTGGCGACTTCAGCTGCAGTTCCCCGAGGCACAGCTTTTGTCTGCGCATAGCGAGTTAAATAATCGGTTGCCACGATTGTCCACTTGTTTTGCAAGGAAGACGTGGGGAACGGACCAAGAAGGTCCATTCCGACTTGCTGGAACGGCGCCGGAGGCGGATCCGAAGGCTGAAGGAGGCCGGCAGGCTTGACAGGTGGGACTTTACGCCTCTGACAGTCACGGCACGTTCGCACATAGCGCTGAACCGACGAAAATAGGTGTGGCCAATAGTATTTCTGCCGTATGCGCGCTAATGTCCGCGCGAAGCCTAAGTGGCCGGCATAGGGATCGTCGTGACACGCCTGTAAAACTTCCTCGCGCAGCGCCGTCGGAACGACGAGAAGGAGCGTTTCTTGGCTGTTCTCGAAATATTTCTTGTACAGCACATCGTTCCGCAGGCAGTACGATGTCAATCCTCGTGAAAGTGGGCGTGGGACAACAACGTCAGCTCCCTCGAGATATCGGATGACTGGAAGCAGTTCAGAGTCTGCACGTTGGTAGTCAGCCATGCGCGCCACGTCGACGACAACAAGAAACGGCAAATCTAGCTCCAAGTCGGAGGATGTCAAGGGAATAGAGAACGTGACAAGCAGTCAGCGTCGCTATGCGTACGGCCCGATCTGTAGACAACAGTCCTGTCGTATTCCTGGAGACGGAGGCTCCAACGAGCGAGGCGACCTGATGGGTCTCGTAGATTGGCAAGCCAGCAGAGCGAATGGTGGTCACTGATCGCTCGAAATGGCCGGCCGTATAAGTAAGGTCGGAACTTGCTGATGGCCCACACGACTGCTAAACATTCTTTTTCGGTGGTTGAATAATTAGCTTCAGCTTTTGTGAGACTACGGCTCGCGTACGCAATTACACGTTCTGCGCCGTCTTGCCATTGAACCAGAATAGCCCCGAGTCCTACGTTGCTTGCGTCTGTGTGAATTTCAGTTGCCGCGGTGTCATCAAAATGCGCCAGCACTGGAGCGGATTGAAGGCGTTTGCGCAATTCGGTGAAGGCCTGCTCTTGGTCTTCCGTCCACGCAAAGGGCACATCTTGTCGCGTCAGTCTCGTGAGAGGTTCTGCAATCCTCGAGAAGCCTTCAACGAAACGGCGGTAGTAAGCGCAGAGGCCCAGGAACCGCTGAACAGCCTTCTTGTCTTTAGGGTGAGGAAACTCGGCAACGGCAGCGAGCTATTCTGGGTCTGGTCGTACTCCTTGGGAGCTGACCACGTGGCCTAAAAACTTTAGTTCCCGGAAGCCAAAGTAACATTTTTCAGGCTTGATGGTGAGGTTTGTCTTTCGTATTGCGGTAAGGACACTTCGTAGTCGAGTGAGATGTTCATCGAACGTGCTGGAAAACACAACAACGTCGTCTAGTTACACTAGACACGTCTGCCACTTTAATCCGACGAGTACAGTGTCCATCATTCGTTGAAACGTAGCAGGAGCGGAACAGAGACCGAAAGGCAGGACTTTAAATTCGTATAGCCCGTCGGGAGTCACGAAGGCGGTTTTTTCACGGTCACGCTCGTCCACTTCGATTTGCCAGTATCCTGACTTTAGGTCTAACGAAGTAAAGAACTCAGCATGGCGCAGACGGTCCAAAGCGTCATCGATCCGTGGCAGGGGGTAAACGTCGCGTTTGGTGACTCGGTTAAGCCGACTGTAGTCAATGCAGAAGCGGAGCGTGTTGTCTCTCTTTTTTACTAGTACGACAGGCGACGCCCACGGACTTGTCGACGGCTCGATGACGTCATCATTGAGCATTTCTTCAACTTGACGCTTAATCGCCTCCCGCTCCATAGGTGACACGCGGTATGGGTGCTGACGAACAGGCCGCGCCGACTCCTCTGTAACTATCCGGTGTTGCATAATGGAGGTGCGCTGGACTTTAGATTCTGTGGAAAAACAGCCAGAGAATTCTGTCACTAGGCCCAGTAGCTGATCCTTCTGTACATCTGCTAGGTCAGCATTAATGTGGACGCGGGTACTCAGGCTGGCGTGAGTTGTTGCATCTGGTGAAGTCACTTGTAACGTGCCGACGTCGGAGAAGTCAGCAATGTCGTTCAGAAAGGCCACAGCTGTACCTTGAGGGACGTGCTGATACTCATGGCTGAAGTTTGTCAACAAAACTTGCGAGCACTTATTTTGTATTCGAACAAGGCCCCGAGCGATGCAGATGTGTCTTTCGAGCAACAGTGGGATATTTGCCTCGGCAATACCCTCATAGTCGTCGAATGCGTAGCAGGTTACGAGGGTCAATACGCTGCTCCTTGGCGGCATCGTGATGTTCTCGTCGACAATCCTCAAGGCGTTGACATACGTGTCGTCAGTGCTGCTCCCTGCTAAGGCATGCGCCGTTGAAAACGTTACCAGGGACTTCTGTAAGTTTATAACGGCTCCATTAGCCTGCAGAAAGTCCATTCCCAGAATTAGGTCCCTCGAACAGCTTGGGAGGATAACGAAATCTCCGAGCTACGTAAACCCACGAATGCTCACTCGCGCTGTGCATCTTCCTACCGGGGTTAGCAGATGGCCTCCTGCAGTGCGAATCTGCGACCCAGTCCACTTTCTTCAGCTTGCAGGCAAGGTCCATGCTCATAACTGAGGTGTCCGCTCCAGTGTCAATTAACGCTGTTATTTCTTCGTCGTCTACGGTGACGGGAATGTTCGACGTTATTACCTCTCGTACGGTGTTTGACTGTGTCTGTACGTCTGCGTCGTTCTGTTTCGTCATTGTCGTCGTAGTGGAGGATCTTGCGCAGAGTCGACGTCAGCGGCCTCACCTCCGGAGGTCGCTGAACTCAGTTTTCCCGAGCCGCCGGGCTAGGCGAGCGGTGTCTGAGAGCGCCGCGAGAGAAGGCTTGGCTTGGTGATGGTGACCTGTAACGAGCAGGAGACGACGAACTGGGCTCGTGCCATCGTTGATCACCATTGCGACGATTCGCGACGAAACTCTCTATTTCCGGCGGCCGCTCACCAGGTCGGGGACGAGGTGCATTTGGGTCGAATCCTCGGAGCCCCACATGACGATAAGGACACATTCTGTAGATGTGCCCGGCTTCGCCACAATGGTAACAAAGGGGCTTGTAGTCTGCGGTGCGCCAGACGTCGCTCTTCCTAGTTCTTGCTTCGGCGATGTGCGGTGTGCTGCGAGGCCTGAAGCTAACGTCCCATTGCTGAGCGGGGTGTACCATGCTATACGCACTTGAGGGTGGTGGACCGCGTACTGCTTCTGCGTAACTCATTTCAGGACGCGGTATCTGCTGTGGTGCCTCGTACTGTTCAGGAACATGGACGGCCTGTCGGACCTCGGCGCGCACCATTTCCGCAATGGAAAGTTGTCCCACAGAGGCAGCGGTCGTCTGCATCTTCTTCAGTTCCTCCTTGATGACAGCACTGATGAGTTCTCGCAAGGCGCCGACGTCGTTGCCGAGGGTAACGGCCGAGAGCTCCCTTGAAATCGCGGCGTCGCGCTTGTATTGCCTGGCCCGCTGTTGCAGGGCCTTTTCCATGGTGGTGGCTTCGTCGTGGAACTCTGCCACTGTCGTCGGCGGATTTCGAATGAGGCCGGCAAAGATTTCCTCTTTGACGCCGCGCATTAGGTGGCGCACCTTCTTTGCTTCAGTCATAAAGGAGTCCGCACGTCTGAAGAGCCGATTCATGTCTTCTACGTACGCCGTCACTCGCTCATTCGGGCCTTGAATTCTCGACTCCATTGCTAACTCCGCCCTCTCCTTCCTGTCCGCCCTGGCGAAGGCATTGAGGAACTGCCGACGAAATTCTTCCCATGACGTCAGTGTCGCCTCGTGGTTCTCAAACCATATTTTAGCGGAATCTTCAAGAGCGAAGTACACGTATCGAAGCTTACGCTCGTGGGTCCAGTCGTTTACGTTGGCGACCCGGTCAAAATGGTCAAGCCAGTCGTCGGCGTCCTCTGAAGCACTCCCGTGGAAATGATTTGGCGACCGGATCTGATTGACGACCACGTGTGATGCTGCAGTAGCGGCAGGAGGTGGTTGGTTCGTCATTATACTTCGTTCGGGTAGCAGACCGTGCTGTGGCTGGAGTCCCTGAAGACGTCGGCTGGTACGTACGTGCACAGGGGTAAGCTCGGCCGAACTACTCGCCGGGTTTGGTCTGGGGTACGCTCCGGAGATCTTAACATCGACCGTACCCAGCACCTCCACCAGAAATGTCACCCAGCTAGTATAGCTAGAATAGTTGGCCAGTGTAACGTGTAGCAAGCTGGCAACGCTGTACATGCCACAACTGTATAAAAGCATGCTGCTGATAATAAACGTCACTGGCTGCCGAGACACTGACGCACGTGTGCAATCAGTCCGATACATGGTGTCAGAAGTGGCCGGCCCGCGTCGACGCCCACTACGAGAGCCATGACAGAGCTTCCGCCACCGGAGCCACTGCGACTGGGCGACAATGTGGGCGACAAGCAGCGCATACAGCTTTACTTTTCCGCCACCGAGCCACAGGAACCGCAGAAGCCACGCAGCAAGGCGCAGAAAGCAGCTATTTTTCTTCATCTCGCCGGGCAGGAGGCCATCGATGAATACCTTCAACACCTTGAACATCAGCGAACAGGACAAAGTCGACTACGACAAGCTGGTGGAAGCTTTCGAAGCCTACTGCCTGCCGCAAAGCAACGAGACGTATGAGAGGTACGTGTTTCGCAGCAGAGTGCAAGCGGATGGCGAGCCATTCGAGCAATTCTACAGGGACCTACGGTTGAAGGGTAGGAGTTGCAATTTTGGCACACTACAAGACTCAATGTTGCGGGACCAGATAGTTTTCGGAACTGCAAGCAAAAACCTGCGAGAAAAGCTGTTAGCCAAGAAAGACTTAGCCCTTGAGGCGGCCGTAGAGGGAGCAAAAGCAGAGGAAGTTGCACTTGCACGTAGTAGAATATGGGGCGAGGAAAAGAGTGTTGCTGCAGTAAAGAACGTCAAGGACAAACACCGGGACAGATACCAAGGAAAAAGCAGATGCAGCTTTTGCGACAAAGTGCACAAGGTTAGACAATGCCCAGCTTTTGGTAAAACGTGTGCCAAATGCAACAAGCTAAACCATTTCGCTGTGTGTTGCAGAATGAAACCGCCAAGGGTAGACAACGTAGCACAGCAAAGCGACGTAACGCAGGACAGTGATAGTGATTTCGACGTGCTCGAAATTTTCGCGGCTGGCAGCAGCAGCATCGATAAGTCAAAGCGGGACTGGCTTGTCATTACTCGCATCCTTGACCATGACGTAAAGCTGAAAGTTGATACGGGTGCTCAGGCGAACTTGATTCCGCTCTGCGTATTCGAAACATTGAATGCCCGAGAGCGTCCACAACAAACAAAGGCCATTCTTCACAGTTACGAAAGAAACGAAATTAAGCACGTTGGAAAGGTCCGCCTCCTTGTTCAGCTAGGATCCCAGAGTCACCCTGTCGATTTCTTCGTCGTGAAAAAAGGAAGACAGGCTATACTGGGGCTTGAAGCGAGTAAGCAGTTTGGCTTGGTGAACGTTAACCAAGTTCATGACGTTAAAGGTGAAAGCGAACTGTCTAAACGCATACAACTCGAGTTTAAGGACCTGTTCACAGGTATTGGCAAGCTGCAACGGGAATACAGAGTGACCTTGAAGACGACGCCCGTGCAGTAGCAGAACCGGCAAGGCGTGTTCCCCTCGCACTGCGGCCCCAGCTCAAGGAAGAACTGGACCGCTTGGAAGCAGCTGACATCATCACGAAAGCTCGAGAACCATCTGACTGGGTGAGCCCACTGGTAGTTGTCCGCAAAAAGAACGGAAAGTTGCGCATTTGCATGGATCCCAGAAACTTGAATGAAGCAATAAAGAGGGAGCATTTCCAACTGCCACGCAGGGAAGAGATTGAGAGCGAGCTTGCGGGCGCGAAGTATTTCAGCAAACTGGATGCAAACAGCGGCTTTTATCAAATCCCGCTAGACGCAAAAACTTCGAGAATCTGCACGTTCAGTAGCCCTTTCGGGCGTTACCGGTTTCTACGGCTACCATTTGGGATAGTTTCGGCTCCGGAAGTCTTTCAGAGGACGATGACGGAAATATTCGACAGCTTGCCTGGCGTACGTGTTTACGTGGATGATATCATTATCTGGGGAGCCACGTTGGAAGAGCATAACAAAAGGCTGTATAACACTTTGAATGCTGCTCGCGCCGCTGGTTTAACGCTTAACCGGGATAAGTGCATGTTTGCAACGTCACAGATCGACTTCATGGGTGACAAAATCAGCGCTGCTGGAATTGAACCAAACGATAACCTAGTGAAATGCATAGCGAAGTGCCCGACGCCGTCAAACAAAAAAGACCTGCAGAGACTCTTGGGTGCTGTGAACTATTTTTCCAAGTACCTGCCAAACCTGGCCAAGCGAACCAACGCACTTCGCGCCTTGCTGCGAGAAGATGCCATCTTCGAATGGACAGCAGCACACGACAGAGAATGGGCAACTTTGCGCGAAATGCTTACGCAAGCCCCTGTCCTTGCAATATATGATGCTTCACTACCAACAAAGCTATCCGCCGATGCATCGGCCTTCGCTATAGGAGCTGCCCTTTTTCAAAGACACGGCGATGAATGGCGTCCGGTAGGCTATTCGTCCAAAATGTTAACAGACACGGAGCGCAGGTACGCGCAGATAGAGAAGGAGGCCCTGAGTATTGTGTTTGGTTGCGAAAAGTTCAGCGAATTCGTTGTGGGCAGACAGATAATCATCGAAACCGATCACAGTCCCTTGATAGCAATTTCTAAAAAAGGGCTTGGTGATATACCGCCAAGACTGCAAAGGCTTTTCTTGCGCATGTTAAAGTACGATTATCAATTGCAGCACGTATCCGGGAAGAAGTTGATAATAGCAGACATGCTTTCCCGCATTCAGGGGCAATATTCGCCTGAAGAATTTTCTGAAGACGTTGAAATTCATGCTACAAGCACTTTGTCTGATCTAGTAAGTCCGAAGACTATGGCAGAATTAACTGATGCCACCGCAACAGACCGTGAACTACAGATGGTGATAAGAAGGCTAGAAGCGTCTCAGCCCATCGACGGTGAGCTTAAAAGATGCGCAAACGAGCTATCTGTTGTCAGGGGCATACTGCTTAAAGGAACAAAAGTTGTCATTCCCACTTCAATGCGTAAGGAAATGTTGCAGCGCCTGCACTTGGGAATTGGAAAGTGCAAAGCACGAGCGCGACAGCTCATGTACTGGCCTCGAATGAATGACGATATAACTGCTTTGATTGAGCGGTGCCCTTCCTGTCAAGTGCATGCTTACAGACAAGCCGACGAAACCTTCGTACACCACCGCACCGAAACCTTCGTACACCACTCCCTGAATTTCGACTCTGTCCCGAGTCGCAGCCCGCCAAACATAAGCAGAACATGCAAAGAGGCCAGCTGCTGCCACCACTTGAAAAGGGTGATACTGTTCGAGTAATGGTCAATAGAAGTTGGCGCGTCAAAGCCAAGGTGCTTAAACTAGTGTTTCCGCGCTCGTACTTGGTTCTCACGGAAGAGGGAAGATTGCTTCGAAGAAACCGTCGAGACCTTAGGCGAACAGCGGAACCTTTCAACGAGCAGAACACGTGCCCGGTGGGTTCGCCATCGGAAAACAGTGCAACGTCTGAGGGTTCACCTTCAGGAAGCAGTGCAACGCCATCGGAAAGCAGTGAAACATTTGTGGGCACGTCATCGGAAAGAAATGTATTTGCTGGGGGCTCGCCTCCCGAATCCGACGGCACAGCACAGGAGGAAGCGACGCCAGCAACTCTACAGGAGCAGCCACAGTTTCCAGATGAGGAGGCTGCCTCTACTAGCCTACCGCCTCTACCAGCCACCACCTCTACTAGCCCCAGCCCCGTGGTGCGCAGGTCGAGTAGGGAGAGACGACCACCCTGCCGACTGAACTACGATGAACAATTTCGCCAAACCAGTTGACTTGTTAAATGTTTCATTATTTGTTAATTTGTCAATAACAATGTTTTGTCTTTCAAAAAGAAGAGCGTGTAACGTGTAGCAAGCTGGCAACGCTGTACATGCCACAACTGTATAAAAGCATGCTGCTGATAATAAACGTCACTGGCTGCCGAGACACTGACGCACGTGTGCAATCAGTCCGATACAGCCAGCAACAGATAGGCAAAAAAACACGTCAGCCTTTAATAATGGGTGGACCTCGGAGAGCACGCGCGCAACCACGTCGTTCTCGCCTCAAAGGGCCAGTGTCACCACGTGCCAACTTATTTCGCGTCAATATTACAGCCGTGACGATGTGCAGCGCATGAGACTGCCTTGTGGCTCTTTGAGGCGTCCGTAAAATAGGACGTTGCGTTGTACTTGTCTTCCAGTGATAGGAAGTGTTGCATAATAGCCTCACGTGGCACGTTTTTCTTGTCAGGAGCTTTAAAGGACATGTCACGTAGAACTGGGCGGAGGCACCAGGGGAGCAATGAGATCACTACGCCCCGTTTCGTGGAGATCTGAGGAACTAAACCCAAGAGTTTCGGCAACAGTTGTGATAGCCAAAAAGAACGGCTGAGCTAGTGAACGCAGGCCTATTCGCGTACAGCTGTTCCGATGTTCGATTATTAGTGTCCTGCAAGGGCTAATATGTTGAGCTAATATTTGAGCTAATATGTTGAGGGCATATGTAATTCCTAAATATTGACGCAGTGGTGGGGCTTCTGCACCTCGGGACGGCACGCGCAAAGGTCGGCGCCATGAAAGACGATGAAGCGCGTCACCTGCTCGTTCTTCTTCTAGCCCGCCATTAAAGGGACGCGTCTATTTTTTCGAGCCTCCGTCTTCAGCCTCCGTTGCATTTTTCTGGTGGAGGTGCGGGGTACATGCTACCGCTTCCAGATCGAACCCCGTCTAGAAGCCCAGCACGAAGTCCCGTTGAGCTGACTCCAGTTCACGTACGAACAAGCCGTCGACTTCAAGGACTACCACCTGAGCACGAGCCCAACCGTGTCAGAAGGATGAGTACATCAGTTCCTTCTTCCTCAGCTGCACCGACCGAGGTCGTACTTAACCAGCCGCGAATCCCCAAATCCTTCCATGGGGACACCTTCGAGGATGTTGAAGACTGGCTCGATCACTTTGAGCGCGTCGCCGAATACAACGGCTGGACTCCGGCTGGACGCAACGCCTACTATGCCCTCGAGGACTATGCGCGGACATGGTGTGAGAACCGTGAAGCGGCTCTATCGACTTGGGACGAATTCCGACGGCAGCGATATGACGCTGAAGATCCTCCACTACGACGACAGCGCTATGACGAAATTGAGACGCAGAGAAATCAGTGCAGATCGGTGTCAGTATATTGCGACGCACCAGTTACCATAAGCGGAAAGTTTGCATTTTTCCGGGGGGGGGGGGGGGGGGGGGGGGGGGCTGGGGCCCGACCAGCTTTCCGAAACCTACCCGTATATATATATATATATATATATATATACCCTCTGCTAACAATTTTCTGTTTCTGGCTTTATGGCGAAAGCAATTAAATCGATATATCAGGCAAATTGTCGCGGTTATCGTCGCCGTGATGCTCCGCATTAAATCCAAAAGCCATATACATGAGCGGCCCATACCCTGTGGGTGCGGACAAAAGCACGTACAGGGAGCCGAAAAGGTTGGCGGCTTGATGGGCATTATTTCCCACGCGCTCAATATTCGAGTTAGTTGTAGGTCACGTAATCAAATGCGAATGCGACGGAGAGCACGCGTCTTCTCCTCTAGCCCTGCCGTAGCTGTGAATGACTGTGCGCGGCTGACGCTTATGGGGCCCGCGTGCCATATCTAATTGTTGGTAATCGTTGGTGGATGCAATGATAAAGGGCAACCAGGGATGGCTGCTAACTTCATGCCTGCTGTCTTCCTTGCTGGGCTGTTTTTCTGCGCCCCTAGTGTTGCAGAGTTAAGAGACAGAGGTCATCGCAGATCACTCACAGAGGCCGTCAGTAGTGGTCCACTAGTTGTTACTAGTGGACATAAAAATAGACAGATGATGATGAATCTAATTTTCGGAGTTGCAGTGAATCACGCGGCTGTACGAACCGTTTGCCTCCGCTGCCGGCGTTCTTCACAATGCTTGCTTTGTAAAAGCGAGTGCTCGAGGTCATCCAGTGAGGTATTTACAGGTTTACATGGTCCATGCTTATATGTACACTATGTCCACTATGCTTACTATTTTAACTTTAGGTGAATGTTTACTACAATTTATATGGCCACTATAACTCGTGTAAGGGCCACACTTTTCCGTCGCGATTTTGACGAGCCTTTCATGGGACCGGGCCATGTGACCTCACTTTTCCAACTACGCGTATGAAATCCGCCGTAAACCTCCGCGATCGCCTCCTCTCGACATCCAGTAGCGACGCGCGAAAGTACGCTGCGCGCGACAATTCGCTGTTGAGCCCGATCAGAATGAACGCACGGGACGCGATTGCTTCTCAGTTGGATGTCTTTTTTTTTAATATTGGCGTCAAGTTATGGGTGCGGAGCTTACACGGGTGCGATCCTTACACGGATTTACACGGCAAGAATCTTCCTTCGTGTAATTGTCTTCTACTTCGCTATCACTAATACTGCTTCGCCTTCCCGGCCAAACTGCACTCTTTTTTTATTTTTTTAGTACTTTGAGTCCGAGTATAAGCGCTGCTGCGCACGACTTCTAGACTTCTATTTATTCTCATTTTGAGTGAATCCAGCTTGGCATCATTTCGGTTACTGAGTGAATTCTATATACAATTAAGGTGTTTCAGCGAACAGTTTTCAAAGTTTTTAAAGGTGGCCTGTGGCAGATAGTACAATTCTAGTTCATGAGCTCGTCTACTCGAAGAGGCGGGCATTACTTTTACAAAAAATGAAATGAATAATCGACTAATTAACAAAATTAACCAATTAGGTTTTACCTAATTACCTTATGGCCTGTGTTGCAATTTACAAATTCTAGCCATGGAGTGCGGATCCACTTTGAACAAATTCTCAGGCAAACCCCAGTGTCGAGATATTAATTCTATAACTTTGCGGAGAAATACATTGGCATGCCAGTCACTTTCTCAACAAAACGTCGTTTTATGCATCAAAGCACCAAAGTATGAAAAGAACAAATTATGGGATTTTACGTGCCAAAACCACGATCTGATTATGAGGCACGCCGTAGTGGAGGACTCTGGAATAATTTAGATCACCGGGGTTCTTTGAGGTGCACCTAAATCTAAGTATACGGGTGTTCTAGCATTTCGCCCCATCGAAATGCAGCCGCCATGGCCGTGATTTGATACCGCGACCTCATGCTTAGCAGTCCAACACCATAGACACTAAACAACCACGGAGGTTGAGCGCAAAAGTAACTGGAACGCCAATGCTTTCTCCGCAATTTTCGGATTATCTCGAAACTGGTGCCATCCTGAGAATTAGTTCCTAGAGCATCCGCCTTGCGAATTCCACGGCTAGAATTTGTAAATTGCAACACGGGCCATAAGTTACTATGTTACAAACCCAATTGGTGATTTTTTTTAAGTTAGTCGATTATGCATTTCAATTTTTGTGCAAGTAATGTCCACCTCTTCGAGTAGACCAGCTCATGAACTAGAATTGTGCTATCTGCCACAAGCAACCTTTGAAATTTTTTTGAAAGCGTTTACTGAAACACTCCGTATTTATGGCCTCTGCATGCAAGAAGCGATGTTTCCATCCCTAACGCGTAAAAGTTGTAAATAATTAGAAGAGCTTTTTTTCTTTTATTTTGTCGGCAGTCGTTAGCATTGCCTACTGGAAAGAGAATCTATATTGAGACACATGTCACTCACGTGCTTTTCACACGCCGTTGATAGAAGACTCTACCGAAGGGGTCACTGAAGTCTGCAGGTTTTTTAAGGGTCAAAAAAGCACGCAAAGTAATTTGAATTGAGGTGAACATACATCAACATATTCATTTTCTAGGTATAGGCTATCCATTTAGTTGGATGCCTCCTTCTCTTTAAAAAATATAATAAACTTTGTCCTTTGTATATATTTAAATATATTGTGTCTGTGCGTGGTGTTCTCAAGGGAAATTTTTAAAAAATGTTACAGTGAGGAAACACGGATGAGGTAGCCGCCGATGGTGCTTCTAATGCTTTGTCCTCCTATTGTCAGCATTTGCCGAAATAAAGCGAAAGTATAAATTAAAAGCCGTGCACGTCCGCGCGAACAATGGTGCCGTAAGCTTTTAGCCACAACAAATGTGGAAATTGTGGAGGCACCGCAAGAGAATCCTCAGGTTATGTGGGTAACAAAACTCCGGTAATGACATTTTAGGGGCGGGGGGAGGGGGGGGGGGCTCAGCCTCCCCAGGGAAATTCCGGAGGGGGCTCGAGCCCCAGAGCCCCTCGTAGTCGGCGCCTATGCCATAGATGACCACGAAGTCACGGCGTTAATCGACACGGGTGCGGACACGTCTGTTATGAGCCAGAATCTCGCGCGTATACTGAACAAAGTTTCGACGCAATGGGCCGGAACCCAGATTCGTACTGCAGGAGGGCACCTCATAACTCCAGTGGGCCGCTGCACGGCCCGAGTCAAAATTCGGGGCTTCACGTACGTCGGCGACTTCGTCATTCTTCCGGAATGCTCAAAGGACCTTATACTCGGCATGGATTTCCTTCAGACGAATGGTGCCATCATCGACCTGCAAGAGTCTCGAGTCAGCTTCGCTACGACGCAAGCCATAGCGAACAGTAATGACAATGACCGTGACATTGCGCTTCGCGTGGCCGATGATCACGTCACGTTGCCACCCAAGAGCAGCGTGCTTACCGTTGTCCGATGCGAAATGGAGGACGACACCGAAGGAATTGCTGAGGCAAAGATTCCCCTAGTTCTTGAACGCAACATTTGCATAGCCAGAGAAATTCTTCAGGTGCGAAACAAATGTTCAGTCGTTTTGCTAACAAACTTTAGCAACGAGTATCGGCATGTACCGCGAGGAACGACCATCACCTTTCTTCGCGAAATCATCGACGTTACCGACATTGGCACATTCGAAATGGCACCGCCTCAGCAATCGGAGTTACCGAGCCTAAAGGAACGGATTCACGTTAACACTGTTCTGCCAGACCATCAGAAAGACCGTCTACTGAGTCTTGTGAATGAATTCGCGGACTGTTTTTCAACGTCGTCCAAAGTACGGCGCACTTCCATCACAAAGCACCGCATTATTACGGATGAGTCAGCCCGTCCTGTTCGCCAGCGTCCCTACAGAGTGTCTCCAGTGGAAAGGGAAGCGATCAAGCAGCAGGTGAAAGAGATGCTCCAAGACGACGTGATCCAGCCGTCCACAAGCCCGTGAGCCTCCTCTGTAGTGCTAGTCAGAAAGAAAGACAACACACTACGCTTCTGTGTAGATTACAGAAAGTTAAACAGTGTCACCAAGCGCGATGACTATCCGTTGCCACGCATTGACGACGCATTGGATCGTCTACAACATGCAAAGTTTTTTTCTTCGTTGGATCTTAAATCCGGGTATTGGCAAATCGAAATTGATGAACAGGATCGTGAAAAAACAGCGTTTGTGACACCTGACGGCCTTTATGAGTTCAAAGTTCTCCCCTTCGATCTCTGTTCCGCACCTGCCACCTTTCAGCGGATTATGGATACCGTGCTTGCTGAACTCAAATGGCAAACCTGCCTCGTATACTTGGACGACGTCGTCGTGTTCTCGAGCACGTTCGACAAGCACCTCACACGACTCTAGAGCGTCCTCGCTGCGATCCTTAATGGCGACCTCACCATCAAGCCTGAAAAATGCTACTTCGGGTTCCAAGAGTTCAAATTTCTTGGCCATCTCGTTGGTTCTAAAGGCGTCCGACCAGCTCCCGACAAGTTAGCTGCCGTCGCCGAGTTTTCACCTCCCACAGAGAAGGCCGTCCAACGCTTCCTTGGTTTGTGCGCATATTATACACGCTTCGTCGAGGGATTCTCTAGAATTGCTGAGCCTCTGACACGGCTTACACGCGATGATGTGCCTTTCATTTGGGCGGACGAGCAACAGCAGTCGTTCAATGAATTGCGCCAGCGTTTGCAAGCTGCCCAATGCTTGCTCATTTCGACGAGGACGCTGACACAGAAATTCACACTGACGCCAGCAATGCGGGTCTCGGCGCAGTTCTTGTGCAGTGGCAAGGTGGTGCGGAACGTACTATTGCTTATGCAAGCCGCAGTCTCACCAAGGCTGAGAAAAACTACTCAACCACTGAAAAATAATGCTTAGCGGTTGTGTGGGTGATTAGTAAATTCCGACCCTACTTGTACGGTAGACCCTTTAAGGTTGCCAGCGATAACCACGCCCTCTGCTAGCTGGCTTGCCAATCTCAAGGATCCTTCAGGCAGACTAGCCCGTTGGAGCCTACGCCTACAAGAGTACGACATTACCGCTGTCTACCGATCTGGAAGGAAGCACAGCGACGCTGACTGTTTGTCACGCGCACCACTCCCTGCGATATCATCGGACCCTGACCAGGACTTGCCATTTGTCGGCGTTATCGAAGCCGTAAAGATGGCTGAGCACCAGTGCGCTGACCCTGAGCTGCTGCCGCTGATCGAGCACCTTAAAGGAGTTGAAACTGTTTTACCTCGCTCGCTCGTTCGCGGCTTATCTTCGTAATGTTTGCACGACAACGTCCTTTACAGGAAAAACTGCGGAAGCGGTCCAAATACGTACCTCCTTGTCGTGCCGTCACCATTACGCCAAGACATTTTGCAAGCCTCACATGATGAGCCATGCGCGGGACACCTGGGATTCGCTAAGACATTATCAAGGATACGACAGAAGTATTACTGGCCCCAGCTGTTTTCTTCTGTGCACCGGTACGTGAAGACCTGCCGTGATTGTTAGCGCCGCAAGAAACCTCCGGTTAAACCGACCGGCTTTCTACACCCTGTGAACCCTCCTCAAGCACCGTTCCAACAAGTAGGAATGGATCTACTTGGGCCATTCCCAGTCTTCGCGCAACAGATGGATAGTCGTCGCAACCGACTACTTAACCCGGTACGCCGAAACCGAAGCTATTCCACAAGCAAACTCATATGAAGTGGCCAAGTTCTTCGTCCGCCACATCGTCCTACGACACGGTGCACCGTCTGTTCTCATCACCGATCGCGGTACAGCATTTACAGCCGAACTTATGAACTTATGCAGGACGTTCTCCAACTGACGCATAGCTCTCACCGCAAGAGCACTGCGTATCATCCTCAAACAAATGGATTAACGGAGCGATCTGAACAGAACGCTGGCTGATATGCTTTCCCTGTATATCGACGTGCAGCACAAGACGTGGGACGAGATTTTGTCATATGTCACATTCGCCTATAACACTGCTGTACAGGAGACCACACAGTTTACCGCCGTTTGAACTTGTATACGGGCGCCACGTCACGTCACCACTTGACGCTATGCTACCTGTAGCTGATAATAGCCCGACCCAGCGAACACGTGGAAGAGTTCATCCAAAATGCCAAAGCAGCACGCCAGCTTGCTCGGCATCGTATCCAGAGCCAACAGCATACCGACGCTCTTCGATACAACCAGGGTCGACGCGACGTCCATTACAATACCGGCGACTGTGTGTGGGTCTGAACGCCCATCCGTCACCGTGGACTTTCGGAAAAGTTGCTCCGACGGTATTTTGGTCCCACAAGGTTACACGCCGCCTCAGTGTCGTAACCTACGAAGTCGTCCCCTGCAGTTCTGACCCCGGTTCACTCCGTCGTCGTCCCTGCGCTGAAATTGTTCATGTAGTACGCATGAAACCATACCATGCGCGTACGTGAACGTCCAGATGCACCTCAGAAACCCCATTTCCTGCCGTCGACCTCACTGACAGGACTTTTTGACGCGACCGAGACGGTCGCTTTTCGCATGGGGGCACTTGACACAGTGGTGGGCTTCCCGCACCGCGGGACGGCACGCGCAAAGGTCGGCGCCATGAAAGACGATGAAGCGCGTAACCTGCTCGTTCTTCTTGTGGCCCGTCATTAAAGGGACGCGTATATTTTTTCAAGCCTCCGTCTTCAGCCTCCGTTACAATATGTTCTCTGATACTCCAAGGGCCATTGATTGGACTCTGCATAGAAGCTTTGAACAGGGCTAGTCCGAAAAGCACCAGTAGCAAGCCGAATGCCTAAATGCTATATGAGGTCAAGCATCTTTAACGTTGTTTTAGATGCTGACTGAAATACTATGCTGCCATTGTCCATCTGGGACCGCACAAGACTACTGAAGAGTGATAGCAGACATTGCGTGTCAGTTCCCCAGGAAATGAGTAAGGATCTTATGACGCTCATCGATTTTAGGCATTTTAGTTTTAAATTCTTGATGTGTGGAATAAATGTAAGTTTGCTATCGAAAATGACGCCGTGAAATTTATGTTCACTTTTGACATCACTTTGTGTCATTTAATTCAATGGATGGATCAGGGTGCAGGCCTTTCTTTCTTGTAAATAGTACACATTGTTTTTTCTGTACTCATTTGCCCATTTAGATAGTCTATTTACACTGAGCTGAACTTGACGCTCGCATATGGATAAATTGAAAGATTTAAAGCTGACTTGCAGATCATCCACGTAGACCGAGTAGGAAATTGTTGGCGGTACAGAAGTTCAAAGAGAATAAATTTTCACAGTAAACAGCGTACAACTAAGTACACCTCACTGGGGAACACCGTTTTCCTGCGCAAAGATTCGAGAAAGCCTGTCTCCTATCCTCACGCGGAACTTTCGATCGGAGAGGTAGCTCTGTATGACCTGGAGCATGTTTCCGTTTATCCCATATGCGGTCAAATCTTGCACTATGCCATACCGCCATGCTGTGTCGCATGCCTTTTCGAGATCAAAGAATACAGAACGGCAGTACTGATTATGGACAAAGGCGTCTCGTATGTGCGATTCAAGGAGAACCATGTTGTCGGTTGTTGATCTACCTGCACGGAAGCCGGCTTGGAGCGTATCTAGTATACCATTGTATTCCAAAAAGTGTATAATGCGGCGATTCATAATTTCTTCAAATAGATTGCATAAGCAACTTGTTCAAGCTATCGGCCGATCATTTGCAACCATGGAGGGATCGGCCTTGTTTGAGGATCGGTATAACGATTGCCTCTTTCCAACTGTTGGGCAAACAGCCAGCATCAAAATTTTTTAAAAAGGCCCAGCAAACACTCAAGCGTCCGCTTCAGCAGTTTCCTTATAGCATGTCGTAACTGATCTGGTCCTTACCCGGAGCCGAACTTCGGCAACTATTTAGAGCGATGTTCAATGCGTGCATTGTTATAGTGCTGTTATAGCCATCGCGACTTCGTTTATGGGAAAGACGTGGTCTGCGTTCAGCTGTTTTTGTGCGCTAAAAACTCTTTCGTATAGTGAACTGATCTAGAAATACTTTCAAAATGCTCACCTAGTGTGTCAGCTTGTTGTTCTAGTGTGTCGCCAAGATTATTTACCAATGGGAGTACGCTAGGAGCTTGGCTTAAGCCTTCGCACCCTCGCATAGACCTTCTTTTATCTGCATGTGAGGTTATGTGCGAAAGATAGTTTCTCAGCTTTCTCTCTTGGCCTCACGCCGGATGTACCTTCCACTAGTACTCTTGAAACTCTAGGCTTGAAAGCGATTAGATTTTCTGTGTTAGGGTAACGCGAAAGCTTACCCCAATCTTTATTTTGCCTCTTTTTAGCTATTGCACACTCGCGGTTCCTCCAGGCTTGGTATTATTACGAGTGCGTGCTGTGTGCGGTATGGACTCTTGGACCGCGTTTAATATGTGTTCTGTGAGAAATTCATTCATTTCCTCAATTTCCAAGTGTGTGATTGAATCACATGAAAGAACGGAGAGTTCTCTAAATTTCTCCCAATTGGCAGTACTAAATTTCCATTTGTTCGGGTAGACAAGAGGATCGAGTATATCTGCAGTGGTCAAAATTAGCGGGGAATGGTCACTTCCGTATGGATTTTTTACAACATTGCATTCTAGATATGGCAGTAGTGATGAGGAACCTATGGCAAGGTCAACTGAAGAAAATGTATGGTGCGCTGAGCTATAAAATGTAGGTTCCTTTTCTTTAAAAATACACGCACCAGTTGAAATAAGAATTTTTCTAGGAGACGTCTTCTCAAGTCGCAGAGTGGGTGCCCCAAAGCGGATTGTGGGCGTTCAGGACACCGAGTATTATGTAGAGTTCGTTAAGTTGGTCTATCAGGTTCTCAAAACTGAACGCTGGTTACATGATGATTAGGATTGATATATAAAGAGCAAACCGTTACCAACTTGTTAGAGTATGACACGGATTGCTACGGCTTCAAGAGATGTCTGGATATTTAGATGTTGACAAGCAACTGATTTGTCTGTAATTATTGCCACTCCACCTGGGGGCAAGAGAGTTATCGCGGTCTTTTCGAAATACTGCGAACTGTTTTGAAAATTGTGAGGCAGGGTCTTAAGTGTGTTTCCTGAACACAGAACTTTTTGGTTGGAATTCAGATAAGAGTTCTTTTACATCATTTAGATTATGAATAAGTCCTCTGACACTCCATTGTAACATTTGTAGAGCCATTGTGGCTGGGATAAGTCGTTCTGTGTTCCCGATTGCACAGCTATGTTACTGGGCCTTTCACAGGCGCATTAACTCTTGTGAGTTTTCCTGTCCTGGCGCGCTCTAACGAGGCACGCCGATCCTTCGGCGCCGTTGACACCGGAAGGCCTGGGGTTACCTCCATCGCCTCCTGTGAGGCGCTGGACGCCCGCGCGGGCGGCAGTGTGCCACGCGCCATGGGCCTCGACTCTCGCGGGGTTTTGGGAGTCACTGACTCAGCGGTCAGCTTCCCTTTTCTCGGCTTAGGTGAAGCAGCACTAGCTGCTCCCACCAAGGGGGCGGGTAGCGGAACTGCAAGGTCACAGCTCGTGATCTTAGCCGCCGCCTTAGGCCGAGGGGGCGCAACCCCCTGACGCGCCACATCGACATACGTTGTGTGCTGAAGAAAGGAAAGACGCTTACGGGCTTCTTTGAAAGAAATGTTTTGTTTCACCTCGAGTGCTAGGATTTCTTTTCTTGTTTCCATTTGGGACATGACCGCTAGTATGCGGCGTGTCCTCCATCACAGTTAGCACAGTGAAGTTCGCCTTGACAATCATCTGCAGGGTGGTCATTCGCTGCACATTTCGCACACGTCAACCGACCACGGCAGCTCTGTCAGCCGTGGCCAAACCTTTGACATTTGAAACATCGGCGGGGATTTGGTATATAAAGTCTAATACGGATATTCATATATCCTGCCCCATGGCGAAGGTCAAATTAGGTGCTGTGTTGGTATTTCTTTGTTATCTCGTCTCAATTTGATTCTCTGTACGTTGATTACATCTTGCTCCTTCCATCCTTCAAGAAGTTCTGTTTCAGTTAGTTCCAAAAGGTCTGTTCAGATATTACTCCACGGACTGTGTTGAGTGAACGGTGAGGGGAATTGGAGACAGGGTTGTCCCCAATCGTCATGAGGTTAGACAGCTTGCTGTGCTGTTTTATCACTCAGCTCAAGCAGCAAGTCGCCACTAGCCATCTTCGTTGCTTTGTAACCTGGTCCTATTGTTTCAGTGAGAGATTTTGACACAATAAATGGTGAGATTAGTGGAACAGTTTTGTCTGGAGTTTCACAATGTACAACGTGTAATTTCGGGAATGTTTCTTTAGGCTGGACGAAAAAGTTGAATGTTGTATCGGTGTGCCCCTTTTTGTGAGGGGACGATCAGGTAGTGGAGGATAGCTTGATCCCATAATATGTAGCATTATGTTCAGCAGTGATGCCTGCCACCCACCACCGAGCCCAACAAGGGGACGTGACGACATAGCAAGGACAAGTTGTGTACAGGTCAGCAGTACATCATTGCTATAACCAAATATGCTGTAATCTAGGTTGATTACCCACACAAGGTGAACCCTTGCCGCCCAGAAATTCGGAAGTGAGAAGAAGTGACTAAGACAGGAAAGATGGAAAAGTGAGAGAGAAGAACATACTACTGCCCGATTTGTCTAGAGTAACTGTAAAGAAAGTTGGATGGAGTTCTCGGACGTACCTTTAGCCACAGCCTTATGGACTAAGCATAAGGAAGGCATCAATGATTCGAGGGAAGCATGTATTTAGGCGTTCAGCGTACTTATACCCTATAAATCCTGGCATGAAACAGGGCAGAATCAATGAGAAACATCGGACGTGCTTCCATAAAGGCGCTGGCCGATTTGTCTGATGTAACTGTAAAGAAAGTTGGATGGAGTTCTCGGACGTACCTTTAGCCACAGCCTCATGGAATACGCATAAGGAAGGGACCAATTCTGACGCGAGGGAAGCATGTATATAGGTGTTCAGCGTGTTTATGCACTATGCATCCTGACACAAAAAAGGGCAGAATCAATGAGAAACGCCGGACGTGCTTCTGTAAGAGCACTGCCCGATTCGTCTAGAGTAACTGTAAAGAAAGTTGCATGGAGTTCTTGGACGTACCTTTAGGCACAGCCTTATGGACTAAGCATAAGGACGAGACCAATTCTGATGCGAGGGAAGCATGTAATAGGTGTTCAGCGTGCTTATGCGCTATGTCTCTTGGCATGAAACAGGGAAGAATCAATCAGAAACGTCGGACGTTATTCCATTAAAGCACTGCCCGATTCGTCTAGAGTAACTGTAAAGAAAGTTGCATGGAGTTCTTGGACGTACCTTTAGGCACAGCCTTATGGAAAAAGCATAAGGACGAGATAATTCTGATGCGAAGGAAGCATGTAAATAGGTGTTCAGCGTGCTTATGCGCTATGTCTCTTGGCATGAAACAGGGAAGAATCAATCAGAAACATCGGACGTTATTCCATTAAAGCACTGCCCGATTCGTCTAGAGTAACTGTAAAGAAAGTTGGATGGAGTTCTCGGACGTACCTATATCCACAGCTTTCTGGAATAAGCATAAGGCAGGCATCGATCCTGACGTGAGGGAAGCATGTATTTAAGTGTTCAGCGTGCTTATGCGACACGTATCCTGGCATGGAACAGGGAGAACGAATGAGAAACTGAGAATATAATGGAATAATAATGTTTGTGAAACCGTTGCCAGATTATTTGAGCACGGGAGTCGCGTAAGTTTGTTATCGTACATACACACTGTCTTCCATATTTGAGAAAGATCGCTCAACGCACTAATGTGTGTGGTCTTCTGAGCCCCAGACAAGCTGGAAAAGCTGTGCAAGATCACAGCTCCAAACACACACAAAAATCTTGGTTGGGAAAAATCCACAAAAGTCGCAGTTTCGCCGGAAAGGCGAAGCATTCATTGCGATAGCAAATTAGTAGACGGCTATACAAAGTAAGGATAGTAGTTTTATCGGCCGTATAAACTTGTAAACATAGGCACACTAACTAAATTAACAAGCACGGTGTCACGTGTGCACAAGCAAACATGAACGCATCTCAATCGATGGCCGCGCAAAGTCCGTCAAAACGCTGTAGTGAGTCAGCGCAGCAGCAGCAGCGAGCGAATTGAGCTTCGTGCCGGCGCTCGCATCAACGCGACCTTAGCCGCGAAAACACAGGGAGGGCGGACCCTGCCCCGCCGTAGATGGCTTTCAAGATGCAGCCGCGCAGACGGCCGCTCGCGGCGCAAAACGGGGCGCTGCGAGCGCGCAAGCGAATAGTCGCATGTTCGCTACGTTCCGTCATATTCCCTTTTTATTGCGATAGCAATTATATGGACACTTCAACCGGATTTCTGCCGTCGGCGTCGCCGTCGCCGTGAGGTTCCGTATAGATTCCAAGGGCGATAAAATCGTCGCCGCGCGCCGTATGCGCGAGCGAAAGCGCGCGGGCACGCGCGCTATCACGGAGGGCGAACGCACGGCGGAAAGCAAACGCGACCGTCCCGCGAAAGGCCGTTGGGGTATAGGAGGGAGGGAGGAATGGAGGCGGGGCGGCGCTGTGCTCCGGCGCCAAAGGCGTATCTTACCACTCAATCTCCCACGTGAAAGCAAGAAACGGGAAAAGGGGGGGAGGGGGGGCAAATTCTTCTCTGCCAACAACTTCTCTGCCCGGCAGTCGCCCGCACCGTCTCTTATCTCCACAAGGCTCTGACCTTTGTATGGGCCCCTGTGCATTTGCCGCTCAGTTTCCGTTGAAGTGATAGACCGCGCGAACTTGCGCTTGCTGCCAGCGTTTTGACAGTCGTTGGCTGCGGTCATTCAGTGTGATCTATTCATGTTTGCTTGTGCGCGCTGACACCACGATTGTAAATTCAGTTAGTAAGCCAATGTGTTCCAAATTTATGCAGCCGATAAAACTAGTATCCCTACTCCGAATAGCGCTCTACTAATTTGCTATCGCAATCGATGCTTCGCCTTTCGGGCGAAACTGCGACATTTTTTTTCCTGGAAACGCTTTCGAAATTCTGCTCTTCGACCGGCCAGTATACTCCACCCCGCCTTAGACGTTACTGGACAACTTTTCACGAGTTTGACCTCCAGCTCGGCACTGACAGGCACCGAAAGGCAAGCATAGCTGCCATTTCGACGATAAGCCTAACGGCGGCGGCGGCGTTCACGGCCATGAACGGCGAACAGAGCCCCGCCGGCTCCGCGCGCCTTCCGGTTCCGGTGCCCCTCAACTCTCGCTGTCGTCTGCTCCAGAGCCATCCCCTGCCGCCCTACCACGGCTGCTGAATCGCATGCATGCCGCCAGCAGCAGTTTCTTCTCAACCGAAACATCAGCTGCGATGCCATGGAACCAACCAATGCATCCATCGCGGTCCAGCCCCCGAACTCGACAATCCAGCCAACCCAAGTGAGAATGGACACTACGACCCCAGTGCAGACGAACAACCCGTCGGGGCCCACATCTAATGCTCCGGAACTCACGGCGGCACAGATAATGGACATAACAGCCCCACAACTAACAAGCACCCAATCATCGATACAACCTACTGCCTTCGAATCAACGCACAGTCATGCCACGGCAAAGTGGTCAATCGATTTTATGCTCCTAACCCATTTCACGTGCTAAACCCGGCAACAACCACATCGGCGACAGCAATTATGCCCCGACAACACCACATTTCCAAGCAGTGTGGAGCGCCCGCGCAGCGGAAGCTGACAACCGCCCATGCCGGCAGCAGCGAAAACGCACCAAAATTCAAGCATCAAGCTTGAATAATTCTCCGCAACCTGTGACTCGCACAACGCAAACGGTCTTGCTCCAGCCTGCCGAGCGTTTCGCCGTGTCGGAAATACCTGACGGAGCGCTGCAGGATGGTGTCATGGTCATCGGAGGCCCTCAACCCAAGATTACCGCATCCGCATTCAGCCCGAGGCGAATCTGATCGCCATTGACATGGAAACCCTCCTCATGCCCGTTTTCTCGGGCTAACAACCATTCAAGACGGAGTTCGAAATATCGCATTCCGCCCGTACGAAGCAACGCCGCCAGACCACGCGAGGGGCATATTTCATGGTTTCGACGTTAAAGACGATCGCCCCACGCTCCTCGCACAAATCGCCTGCCGGACCACAAGCCGGTTGCCGCACGTCCGCTCGACAGCCAAGGCCGCAGCGTGCTCGTGACATTCGCCGGGCCCACACTCCCACGTTTCATAACTTACCGCCTACATCACAAGTAGATTACTCCGTTTCGCCCTAAGGCGACGGTCTGCACCCGTTGCCAACTGCTCGGACACACCCACGACGTGTGCCCGACAGAGACGCCATGCTGTTCCACATGTGACCGTCCACCTCACCGTGTTGAGATAGATGGGTGTCATGAGCCTATATGCAGAAATTGTCAAGGCCCGCATATTGCCACCGATAACTCTTGCCCATTAAAGAAACAGCTCACGAAGCAGCGTCTCCCAACACAAGGTACGCATCGCTCGGCATCTGCAATCGCCCCCACCCACCCGCACTAATGCTCCCACAGCACCAACCAATCATAACAGTGAATAATCGTTAGTACATTTCAACCAGGCCCACAGCTCCCAGTCTTCGCCTCCATTGAGCCGCCATACACTGACTCGGTGGAGTGGCCAAGACTCCCTCAGCACCCAAACCTTCATCAGGCAGCCTCGGCTTCAACAGGCACCAAAACATCTCAGCCAGCTCCTTCTCACAATAAAGTAGCAAAGAAAACAAATTCGTCAACTTGCGTGCACAGACGCCTGCAGTCTCTACGCCAGGCGCATCAGCGACACGAGTCCCGCGACCAAAAGTGATGGCCCTATGCCCGAGCCGTACCGAGCAGCCCTGGCAGCTCTTGAGGAAAGGCTGAACAGTCGCCTACAAGACGAACTCATTCGCCTAACCACCCAGTTCACTCAAACTGTGGAAAATGTTTTCGCCAGGATGATGAGCACCATTTCGCCTCTCCAAAACGTCGTGGCACACATGGCTTCACAACCTAAGGCAAGCCCTTACACTATCCTTCAATGGAACTGTCGTGGAATCCGCAAAAAAAAGCCGAATTCTCTGTTTGGATTGCCCAAGACCCAGTCCCTGATATTATATTGCTGCAAGAAGCGAACCTCTCGCCACTCACCCTGCGCGGTTACCGCGTCTTCAAGCAGCCCACCCCGGTACGCTCGCCAACAAACTCTACCTCCCCCCGGTTTTTCTCACGTTTTCGTGAAATGGTCGATTCCTGCGACGCAAGTACCAACGTCTCACCTAAATACAGTCACTCGCGAAATCAGAACAGTTATTGTGCAACTTGGCTCCCAGCCACTGTCTGTGTCGTCGGTGTACTGGAAACCAGCTCCCGGTGACACGGACGCATCATGGCTTGCCCAGATTCCAAATCTCACTCCCCATCTTTGTGTCATCGGTGGCGACTTCAATACCCCACATCGCGCGTGGAGCTGTGCACACGATAGTGCCCGCGGTTCATCGACTTTACAAGCTGCTGAGCGAGTTCATCTTTCATTGCTCAATTCGCCAGACAGGCCCACCCGCTACCCTCTACATGCGGCTCAATCAGCCACCACGCCAGACCTTACCTGGCTCTCTCAGAAACTTACCGGTACATGGAATGTCCTCGCAGACGCCAGGGCAGCGACCATTTCCCTATCCGAATACAACTCACGGCACTGAGCGGCTCAAAGGCCCGCTCACTTGTTCCCATTATTCAGTGGAATGCATTCAGAGCTGCACTCGGAGATCTCTCCCGAGAACGGCCGTTGTTTGACCCCTTGCAAGAAGCCAGACGTGCCGCCACCACCACAACGTACTTTGCAGCTTACTGACTCCCCGCCAGTCCCCGACCAACATTCTCAACCTCTGTACGGCCAGGCAAGAAGCCCAAGACATCTACCTCGCCCGCGGCAAAACCACGCCTGACAGAATTCGCCTTAACCGCGAAACTGCCGACTCAACCGAATACACCAACCGACTGGCTCGCGAAAATTGGCAGCGGCATTGTGAATCATTTGACAGCCACACAGGAGCCGGCCGCGTTTGGCGCACCTTCTGAGGATTATCCCAGCGCACCCGCCTTCGCACAGCAGGAAAAGACCAAGCTCTTTCCCTCCGAATCACCGCACAAGTGACAGACATCGCCGGAACCCCCCGCAGGGCGTCTGCGTAAGCAGGCGTTTGTGTGTGGCGACACCACGGACCCGAGCATACGAGGGTTGGACCCTCCCGCGTGTAGCCGTGCGCGGCTTAGCCGTGTCTGGGGAAAGGGGGATCCTGGGGGTTGAGCCAATGCCGGGTGTTTGGACATTTAAGGCCCCCCCCGGCGGAGGCAACACACCTCTTCGGCCTCTGCTTCAGATAGACGGCACCTCCAGACTGACCCACCTGGAGGAAATCGGCAGTCGCCTTTTCCTGTCCCCCTCTTCAATCTTTGTCTTTTTCTCTTAGTTACTTTTCCATCTGTCCTGTCTTCTACTCACTTCTTCTCGTTTGCGCATTTCTGGGCGGCAAGGGCCCACCTGACCCACCTGAAGGAAATCGGCAGTCGCCTTTTCCTGTCCCCCTCTTCAATCTTTTGCCTTTTTCTCTTAGTTACTTTTCCATCTGTCCTGTCTTCTACTCACTTCTTCTCATTTGCGAATTTCTGGGCGGCAAGGGTAGCCAACCTAGGTTATTTCATATTCGGTTATAGTGGTGACGTACAGCTGGCGTCTGCAGGTCCTGCGTTTACAGGCACTGCAGCGTCCCCTAGTAGGACTGCATGGTGGGTGGCTGGCGTTTCTGCCTAAACATGAACATTCGCATGGCTAGTTCTTTTCCCGCGCTTTCTGATCGCCGAAGAAGTATTTAATTTTGGGCCACCAAATTGAGAACTTTCCACGGTACCACGTGGTGCATAGTGAGAAAACTGACAAGTCCGTGAGAGTGATCTCACTCTTTATTGTTGCAAAGACTCTGACAGAGACTATAGGACCAGGTTACAAGACGACGAAGATAACCAGCGGTGACCTCCTTCTGGAACTCCGCAATATGAAACAACATGATAAACTACAGAATCTAGTGTCGTTTGGAGATTTGCCTGTGACTGTGACCCCGCACCGCACCATGAACACCACCCGCGGTGTTATTTCTGATGACGACATGTTGGAGCTCACTGAAGATGAATTTCTGGAAGGATTTAAGGAACAAAATGTTTTGGCTGTAAAACGAATCAAGATGAGGCGCGATGGTAAGGAGATTCAGACAAAACACATAATTCTTACTTTTGGTTCAAGTGTTCTACCCGAGACCATTCAGGCCGGATACGTCAAAATACGTGTCAGGCCATACGTGCCAAACCCGCTCCGATGCTTCAAGTGCCAAAGATTCGGCCACAGCTCGCAGAACTGTCGAGGCCGGCTGACATGTGCTAAATGTAGTGCCTCAGAACACACATCTGAATCGTGTGAAAACTCTGTCCGCTGTGTGAACTGTGATGGGGAGCACGCCGCATACTCGCGGTCCTTCCTGCCCATCCTGGAGGAAAGAAAAGGAAATTGTAACTATAAAAGTGAAAGAGAATATTTCATTTAAAGAGGCACGAAGGCGGATGACCTATACCTTTCTAAAACCAGCTATGCCGATGTGGCGCGTCAGGGGCAGCGTCACAACGGCCTCCGGCTGCTGTCCGGCTCACACGTATATAGTGAGCCAGCGGTGACGCCATCGCCCCTCGGCGGCTGCGGCTAGCGCTGCTCCGAGTTCCTATCAGTCGGCCGAAGTGAACGGACGTGCCGTCGGCGTGCTCCCCAACCACCGAAACGCCGCGACCTTCACCAGCCGCCCTTGCCCGGGCCTTTTTCGCCGGGAGTTGTATGGGAAGCGGCCTACTCACCGTTTCCCACGGTTCGTCGTCTTATCGCTAGCCCGAACGCCGACGAGGCGTTCCGGCAACGCGTGCGCCGGCGGCACGGGCTCCGGCTCGGAGCTGACCTAACCATGGCTACGGAAGCAACTAGAGATTTCACGAGCACCGGAACGCTACACGGCAAGTATCAAACGACGAAGACGGAATGGACCTCACCGGCCCCAGCACGTCGACAGGGTACTCAACCAACCATAGGGAGGTGAGCGGACCTACTGAACCTTCCACTAACCCCCCCCCCTCCCCATGACGATGCAGACTGGCAGACGGCGCTAACGCTACGCCAACGGAAGCAACAAGCGTTGGAACGAAAGCGCGGCAAAGCGCCGGCCAAAGACAAGCTCGAAGTGAACACGGACACCAAAAGACCGCCCACTCCGAAAGGAAGGAAACTACCCAAGCTCCCACCTCTACCAAAAGACGATTTCAAGATCGTCATACGACCACATCAGGGCTTACCTCTACGCAACATCCTCACACCAGCGATGGCGACAGCAATCATTAAAGCCTGCAACCATGAATTTTCTGGGGAACAATTTCTCCTGCGAATCAAGCCAGGCTCTAACATAGCCATCCTCTCTACTCCGCACCAAGAGGTGGCCATGAAAGCACGGGGACTTCGCCTCCTGACCATCAACGACACAGCCCATGCCGTCAAAGCATACGCGGCCACCGGGGAAGACGCACTGAGAGGGGTGGTGCACGGTATACCGCGACACACTCCGTCAGAGACCCTGCTTGCCAACATGCGAATTCGCACGCAAGGAGTCGAGCTGATCCAGGCCCACATGATCGGCGATACCCAAAGTGCCACCCTTACGTTCAGCGGGCCCATACTACCGAGAACCGTATACTATTACGTAGGAGAGCTCTTGTGTCACCCGTTTCGTGCTACCCTCCAAGTGTGCAAGCTATGTCGCGGCAAAGGACACCGCACGGACGTTTGCCCAAATCTAACGCTACGAATCTGCAAAATATGTGGGCTCGTGAACCCAAGTGAAGGACACCCCTGTGAACCGAAATGTGCCTCGTGCGGGGGGGCCCACCTTACCGGGGACAAGAGCTGCACCAAACATTTAAAGCAACCGCAACAACTACGAGCATCACGGACCCCACGTCCGCAGAACACCAGACCACAAAGATGGTTCTCCTCCGAGTACGGGAAGAAGAAGACTGCAGGGCGGGTCGAAGCCACAGAAGCAGAAGCGCCAGCACGGAGAGATCCCGCTCCAGATCCGCGCAGCGCACTGCCGCCTTCACCCAGTCAACAAGTACGCAGAAACAAAGTTCCCGATCCCGGACCCTGACGAGCAACAGCCAGCAGCAGGGATCAAAGACCAATGCAAAGAATACACCTGCACAGGTAAGCTGGGCGGGAGTCGCGTCTTCCACGACCAAATTCATCGCGCAAAGTGAGGAATACAAGCGAGCCATCTCAGAGGGCAAACAACTTAAGGCAACCTTACACGGTAAAACGCAAGAGGTAGAAACACTCAAGCGACAGGTAGCTATGCTCACGGCGCAAATGGATCAACTTAAATCCAAACCACCCACTCCGACACCGCAACAGCAAGCACAATCACCACCACCACTCGCGACACAAACAAAACAGCCAACACAACAACCACTGTCACAGCGGGCACCAGCAGAAACACAATCCTCGCCACAAGATGCGACAACACAAGTGGCACTACAGCAAGTCGAACACATGTTTGCATTACAGCAGCAACAAATCCAGCAACAATTTCAGCAAATGCAAGAGCAACTACAAGCGCAAATGCAGCAGATGTTTACGGAATTCCAAGAACTAAAACGATATGTAGACGATTCAGTTCAGAAGTTCCAGCAGCCGCGCAAACGACGACACAGCCTCGCCTCGGGCCATCTGAGCGCGAAGATCATGGTCACCACGGACACTGAGGATACCACAACCTCCGAAGTTCCTCATCATGGCTAACAACAACCAGGCAACAAGAGAATCTCACTATATGGCAGTGGAACAGCCAATCACTACACAACATACACGCGATACTATCACAATACATCAAGACGGCGCTAATTTCTCCCGACCCCATCTGCTTGCAAGAGGTGGGGAAGCGACCGAGATCCATAGAGGGTTACTGCCTGTACACGAACCCGGATCACCCGATGGTGGCAACGCTGGCTCGAAAAGACCTTGCGATCAGCAGTGCCGCAGCACCGGGAGTATAAATCCAGCACCAAATTATAACAATCTGGCCAGTGAAGAAGGGACGACCAAAGTGCGTCTGGTTAACGTCTACAGTTCACCCAGAGACCAAAAAGCTGACTTCTCACCATTACTTAACCATGTATCCACCTCCTCGTGCAACGTGATAGGCTAATTCTCCTCGGTGATTTCAACG
>NC_051161.1:184961564-184982987 GCF_013339745.2 Dermacentor silvarum | reverse complement strand
CGAGCCTTCCTCCTCGCACTCCGGACCGTTCCGTCTGGCCCGCCGAGCGCAAGACAGCCTCCGCGGAGCCTCCTCGCCCCTCTGCCAGGACTGCGGCGCTGTCGAGACGCTGCAACATCTGATGTGCGAGTGCAGTGCTTCGTCGACGGCGCGCGCTACTCTTGCCCGCGTTTACCGCGCGCAGAACCTCCCCTGCTTGACGGTGGAGGACGTCTTGCACCCTCGGGCTGCACATCGAGCCACGGCAAACTCTTCCGCGCACTGCTGAACTTTGCCGACGACGTGGGTTTGGTCGACCGCCTGTAGGCCTCCCGTGTGGGCTCCCGGCGGCTCTTTCGGGCCGCCCGGGGTGCTGTGTTGGCGCTGGGGTCTGGCGGGTGTCTCTCGGCGTCTACGCCCTTCCTCTGTTTGTTGTTGTTGTTGTTGTTGTTATTGTTTTATAGTTGTTGTTGTTTGTTGTTACTTTTTTATTTTTTATTTTTTTTATTTTTATTTATTTTTTATTTTATTTTTTTTCCCTTACGACCTATTCTCATTTCCGACAGTGTGCGACGTGAACCCCGCGCGCCTGCGGCGCCTTAGATGAGATGCTGCTGCTGCCGCTCCTGCGCCTGCGACCTCTTTCCTTCTCTTTCCTTTCACTCCCCATCCCCCTGTGCAGCGCGGTTGAGGTGTCCTCTATTGAGAGACAGTTATCGCGCTGCACTTTAACCCAATCTTTCACCCTTTCCAACAATAATCTCTCTCTCTCCTTTGCGGCTGCAAGCGGGTGTGTTTGGGAGCTGAGCGCGCGCGCTCTCGACCCCTTCACGCACGGGAGACGGGCAGCCTGTGCTGAGCCACCGACCGAAACGCATGCGCAGGGACCGCTTTTCGACCCAGCGCATCGCGGAGGGAAACGCTCGTTATCGGCCCATTGGCCAAGCGGCGAGCCGACCCCGGCAGGGAGCTGAGGCTGCTCCGCCTCGGGAAAGATACCGCGGCGGAGTACGCTGTTTTCGCTGCCAACAACGAGGGCACATTGCAAGGGATTGCACCGCGCCCCCGGTCTCCTGGGAGGCCAGGAAACGGGATAGCAGGTCGCTCGCGAAGGCACGAGTGACCGAACCTTTGCTTGTTCCCTCGGCGCACCGAGCAGGCTGTGTTGCTGGTACGCACGCGCCGTTTATTCCGGTGACCATTGCCGGCCGCGAATTTTCGGCGCTGCCTGGACACGGGCGCAAGCGCTTCGTTGTTCGGCGAACAGGTTTTGTCCCACTTGCAAAAGCACGCAGTGCGCTTGCGGGACTGCCGAACGACGTTCAATCTTGCGAAAGGCGTGGCCCATTCGGCTGGCGCCGCAAGGCTGACTGTCAGGTGGGGAGAGCGAATGAGACGCACGCGTTTCGTTCATCTCCCAGGGCTCAGTGGTTCCTGTGATTCTCGGCAGGGACTTTCTCCTTAAAACTGGGATCGTTGTGGACATTGCGAATGGCGGCTATCGCGACGGTCAGTTCACGTTGCTAAAGCCGTTCATCAGCCCGCCGGCGTCCGAGTCTGCCTGTGCAGGTGAGGCGTCGGGAGTCGTGTCGCGCGCCGAGTTCGGGGCAAGCCCCCGAGCTTCGCGCTCGCCCGCTCATGGTCCCCTTTGGGATCGAGAGGCACGGCACGAACCGTGTCGCGCGCAGAATTCTGGGGCAAGCCCCTGCGCTATGCGCTTGTCGACTCACAATCCCCAGTGGGATAGAGCGACACGGCACGAAGAGGCACTACATCTAAGTGCCAACGTGGTAGCTGACGCGCTATCTCGTGCCCAATTGTCCACCCAGAGCTTTTCTCCAGGTGCAACAGCCGCTGCCGGTGCCTTAGCACCGGCAGCGGTCGCCGGAAAGCGTGCGTGCGGGGGAGCTTCTCGAAAGCGAACCCATGACGCCCGATGGCATGCCGTCCTGAGTGGGGACGAGACCAACCTCCCCTTTGGGAGAATTGGAATCGCTTTCAGCAGGCAAGAGCTACTGAAGGCCCGCAAATGGATCCGTTTTGTCGCGGAGTGAGCGACGGTCTCAGGGAGACGGAGCGCCGAGACGCTGCTGGTATTGCGGCGGGCGCAGGGGGGCCGGAAACAGCGTGTGTCGCTGAGTCCCCCGCGGATTTATATTTGCTGGATCATGATGGGCTCCTGCTGAAATACATAGCCACCGATGATGACGCTGTGGACCCGTTTAAGGTGGTTATCCCCAAAAGTCTGAGAAGCGCACTGGTTGCGATGTTCTCATGACGAACCCTTGGCCGGTCATTTGAGTGGCTCTAAAGTTTTGCGAAACTAAGCCAAACTGTGACCTGGCCTGGCATAAAGCGTGACATTTTTCGCTATTGCCGTTCCTGCCATGTCTGTCAAATGGTGAAATCAAGGGGTGGCAAGCCGCCCGGGCTGATGAAACCAATCGACAGTGAGCGTCCGTGGCTTGCAAGTGGCCACCTGCGATCTTATGGGGCCTTTCCCCAGGAGTAAGCAGGGGTTCACACACCTGATGGTAGTCGTTGATCATTTTTCTAAATGGGTGGAACTGTTTCCGCTTCGTAAAGTGACAGCGCGAGCGGTGCTGGAAAGGCTACAGGAAGTGTTTTGTCGGTTCGGCTTTCCAAAAAGACTGATTACGGACAATGCGTCCTATTTCACCGCTCGGGTGTTTGGTGCTACGTGCCGTTCCCTGGGAATTAATCACTGCACCACTTCGCCCTACCATCCCCAGTCCAATTTGACGGAGAGACTCAATAGAACTCTTAAACCAATGTTAGCGGCCTTTGCCGAACGTCAAAAGGATTGGGCAGACCACTTGAGTGAGCTCGCGTTCGCAGTCCGAACCTCCGAGAATCGCTCAACTGGTTTCTCTCCCGCCTTTCTCAATTTTGGAAGGGAGTTGGCTAATCCGGTGACCAGTGTCATGCAATGCCAGCTCGGGGACGAGGAAGCGCCGGCAGACTGTTCTGCTTACGCTTCAGCACTTCGGGACAGGCTTTGTCGGGCTCTCTGTAGAGCAAGGCAGAGTTTAGCGTCGGCCAGGGCCCAGCAGAAGGCTCAATACGACCGGAAGCATCGCCATCTTTCATTTAAGGTAGGTGATCTCGTCCTGAAGCGCAACCACGCTCTTAGCGATGCGACCAAAGGGTTCTCAGCCTCGCTCGCTCCTAAGTGGCTTGGTCTGTACCGAGTGGAGAAAGTTTGGTCTCCACTCGCGTACTTGCTGAAGGATCCCTCTTCGGGAAAACTCAGCCGCGCCCATATCGCCGACCTGAAGGCCTTTGCGTCACGGTCCGACGAGCTCGCGCCAGTGCCCAGTGGCATTGCGCGCAAGCAACGGGGCACACCCGGAGCAACGGACCGCATTCGGACCACGCACCGGTACAATCTGAGGAAGCGGTCACCTGTGTGATTTCGCGCCGGACGACGGACTTTTCCGCAACCGAAGGCCCTCAGTAAAATGCGTAGCCTCAGTGGGCTAGCTTCTTTACGGCCAGTGCACGAAAATAAGCTAGCCCCAGCCCAGCGTATTGCAAGTGTGTTTATGTAGTGTTTTAACAGTGTGCATTTTTTTTTCCATTTTTTTAAAGTACGCACGCTGAGTGTGTGTTTTTTTTTTTTTTGAAAGTGTGTTTAATTTTCGCGTGTACAGCCTTATAGTTTAATTCATTACGTTTTTTCTTGTACGTAGACGGTGAAGATTTTTTTCTTGTTCTTTTCTTTTTCCTTTTTTTCTCTTTGCCGAGAAGGGCGTTGTTGATTGCGCGGTCGTCAGGCGCGGTGGAGGACAATGGTCCGATTGACTCGTCGGTGTGAGGGGGACGAAGGACGCTTTGCGCCTTCTATGGCGCGGCGCGTTGTGTACGGCGATGAGCATGGCGGTGTTAGGGAGTGTTGCGCAGCTTGGAGAAAGCCGCAAGGAGTGTGTGTGCGTGCGTGTGCGCGTGCGTGCGTGGTGCCTGTTGCTCTTCGAAGCAACCAGAAGTCGCACCAACTGCAGCATCGGATCGTCGTGGACACTGAAGGTGGACGGGGTCACTGACCCTCTGACGACAGCCCGAGAGCCCGGCTCTCTGCGGTCGCCGCCGCTGTGCAAACGCCTTGCAGCCACGGTTGTGGCTGCCCCTTTCATCTTGGCTCCGGCGGCGTGGCCAGCTGACCCGGCAGTGTCCTGCCCCATCCGGCTGGAGTTCGGGACCGCCACCACCACGAAAGCAACAACTCCGTTCTACCAACGGTGAGCCCGTTCCTGCTATCAAGACTGCCCTCGAGACTCCTACGTCTTCGGCCACCGCCCCTAGCCACAGAACTTTACGCGCCGTTTCCCCTTCGCACCTTGGACACTGTCCCGCGCCAGCGGCCGCCGTTTTTGTTAATATTTATCCCCCCTCTCGCGGCAATTTTTTTTTTTTTGTATTATAGAGCGTAGCAGTTTAAATTTTATTTTCCCACGATCCTTGTATATAATTATTATTTTTATAGTGCATGAAAGTGTTTTGTTTTATATGTCGGAACGCGGTGTTTTAAGAGTACTTGCTGGGCTGAGGTTAGCATTTAGCTTGTGCATGAAAGACTCGGTTGTCTTTGATGCATAAGCCCCTACTAGCTGTTTCGCCAGGCTGGTAGGGGGGCATTTAAGGAGAGGAGGATGTGGGGATTGAGGGTTGCGCCGGCAATCGGGCTTCACTGCTCTGCCATCCCTCGCCATCGTTCCCCGCTGGCCTCCTTCTCCGCCCGCGCCGCCTAACCGGTTCCCGCGGTGGCGCTGCGCACGCGGCGGTTTGCGGTGAGGGCGGAGCGCTGACGTCACGACGCGGCCGGTTGTCGGCCGCTAGCGGGGAAGCGTGGACTTCTCTCCGGGACCAGCGCACGGTACGTTCATGCTTTCCTCTCGTCCGCCGACACCTTTGTGACTAGGACTGGAGCTCGCGCACGGTGCCTTTGCCCGTGCGGGGAGCGCGTACTTTGGGCTGATCCTTTCCCGACGCTAAGCCGACGAGCGGTGCCATTAGTGCTCGCGCGAGGTCGTACCTCGCCGAGCCGCACTTGCCGAAAGCCTAAGCCGAAGGATATTGCCCGTGCTCTCGCGAGTTGACCCATTGGTTATCGCCAGAGCAAGTAGCATAGCCGCCGGGACTTTTCCTAGCGGCGTGTCCCAGCTTGAGCCTGTGCTCTCGCCGCGACGTGCTATAGGCGCCTGTTATTGTATTTTCGCCCTGGTGCGGGACCCCTTTGGCTCCCCTCCGTGCGGGCGTTTGTGCAGTGCTGGTGCCGACGGTTTCAGTAAACGGTTTCCGTCAACTCGGGGCTTTACTGTGTTTTTGCGTGCGTCGCTCGGTAGCCCCTTGCTGCCTCTGAGCTCGCGCGCGAGCGGTGCTGGAGGCGACGGCTGAAGGCTGTTTCACATGGTGCGATTTTGCACTGCGATTTTCGCAGCTGCGATTTTCGCAGATGCGAAATTCGCAACGGCCATTTCACATGGTGCGATGTCAACAATGCGATTATGCGACGCCCAGAGTTGCTTGCTGCCAAATTTTGTCGCACACGCCGCATAAATTCGTTTAATGTAATGAAAAAGACGTGCGCGTTATAATATAATTGACCTCTCTTTATTAGGACCAAATAATACGTGCGTTTTGTAATTTAAAAACGCTTCAAAGTTTAGTTTGTTTTGGAGTGCGCAACAGCGGTTTGTGACGTTCAATACGAGGAGAAATGGCGGACATGACGCGGCCCTGTGGCTCGCTAAGCTCGAACCCGCGGTGGTTGGTCTCCTGTGAGACACCAAGAACCCACATTGAAGATATCCAGCAAACAGCATTGCGCTGTTGAACCCAAGTGTCTTAAGGCAGCGTAGGTCACCCCATCGGGACCGGGTGATGACGACCGCCTGCACATAGCCAAAGCCGCTTGCATTTCTTCCATAGTAAAAGGCACTTCCATACTTTGATCTCTCGCGACAGGGACGTCATGTAGCGAGAGGCCCATCAGTGGAACGATGTCACCAGTAACCTTTGCACAAAAATCACCAGCGACTTCAAGCTCTGGTCGACTTTGATGTAGAGCGAGGGCTGTGAAGGGACGACGTTGTTGTGGAAGTGATCGAAGACCCTGAAGAGTTCTCCACACGGGGGATAACGGCTTGCGAGGATCCAGGGAATCGCAGAAGCTCTTCCATCGTCGGTCCTGAAGTTTGTTCATCTCACGCTGAATTTTCTTCTGAATGCGTCGGGCTTCTTGAGTCATAAATAGACTTAGTACGCCTATATCGTCTCTCGGCCCGCCGGCGGATCGCACGAAGCCTCTCCAGTTCTTGGTCGAAATCTGTGCATATAGGAAAATAATTGAAAGATGAACGAGGTGGTTTGGTTTGATGATGTAAAAGACAGCGCAAGCAAACCAGGGATAAAGTGAAAAACAACACAATAAAATGCAGTTGCGAGTTCAGCGCCAGTCTTGATCTTTCTCAAGAAAAAACAACAATGCTATAGCACAGAGATATGGGAAGTCTGATCCTTCGGCTCTGCCCTACGCTGGCGAGATGTGATTTAAAACAGCTCCTATTTTATTCAAAGAAATATTTAGTCTTCGGATCTGTGTCGAGAATAGCACTGTCGGAGTTGTCGTGTCGATCGGCTAGTTTTATTGCGATAGCAATTATATGGACACTCAAAAGCAGATTTCTGCCGTCGGCGTCGCCGTCGCCGTGAGGTTCCGTATGACGTCAATGGAGATGAAATCGTCGCCGCGCGCCGAACGCTGTATGTGCGAGTGAAAGGGCGCGAGGGACGCGCGCTTTCACGGGGAGTGAACGCACGGCGGAGAACAAACGCGCGTTCTGCTCTGTGCTCCCTTAAGGGCTGCAGAAGTAGGCGTCTCTTCCTCCTCTACAATCACCATATATGTAGAGCAAACGTGCCTTCTTCCGACGCACGAAAGGCGTGGGGGGAGGGGGAGGGAAGGGAGGGCGACGTTTAGCTGCGGCATCAAGTGCCTATTTATATCAGAGGCTCCGGCAACAGTCACCAACGCCGTACCGCATTTTGTGCGAACGCGGGCAAAACGCTGACGGCGTCGACAACAGTTCTGCGTGTTGCCGGTGCTGCTGCATGTCCAAGGGTATACACCTGATAAAGCTACTATCATTACTCCGTATAGCCCTCTACAAATTTGCTATCGCAATTGATGCTTCGCCTTTCAGGTGAAACTGCGACAACCTTTTTGAAAGGAAGGAACCGGATACCGTAAGGTGTTAGAGGAAATTCTTTTTTGATAGTTCTTTGTAAAATGCCCCAAAAATAAAAGCCATACAGCCACGCTTCCAAGGGTTGCATTCGTGCAAACCATGATGATGATGATGATGATGATGATTTATTGGCATCCCCTTTGAAACGGGGTGGCGACAAATAGTCACCTAGCCTGCTTGATTTAATCAGGTATACTACACATGTTCTTTATCTCGCATTTTTGTATACCTTTTCAAAAATTTAGCTTGTACCGCTGCCTATGATTTTAAGAGATCAGGTCGTATCCATCTTTTCCCTGCTTTTTTTCCACCAGTACTCTAATCGTCTCTTGCTGATCTCTACGGCTGATCTGTTTATGTTTCCTTCCACTTTAAACCCAAGCGCTTCTGGGAGTTGCACGTTACCTACGGTTCTCGCTGGGTGGATCCCGTCGCATTCCATTAGGATGTGCTGAGTGGTCTCTGGATCTTTACTGCAGCATACACATGTCTCATCTAGTTTCGAATATTTGTTCCGATATGTTTTCGTCCTTAGGCAACCGGCTCGAGCCTCAAATAGCAAGGCACTGCCCTTTGTGTTATCGTACAGATTTTCCCTTCTAATTTCTTTCTTCTCATTCTTGTAAATCTCCATTGTCCTTTTCGTTTCCATTCTTTGCATCCAATTCACGGTCTCTATTTCTCTCACTTTCTTTCTGATGACCCCTGGTTGTCTATTTACAGTTTCGATTATCCTGTACTTGGTTGCCAACTTCCTTGACCTCTTCCTCCATTCTGTGTCCACGCTTTTCATGTAGAGATACTTGTGCACTTTAGCCGCCCATTTATTTTCATCCATGTTCCTGAGCCTTTCTTCAAAACTGATTTTGCTTTGTGCTTCTCTGACTCCAAAAGAGGCCCAACCCATGTCTCCATGCACTGCCTCATTTGTCGTATTACCGTGTGCTCCCAAAGCCAACCGGCCTACTGATCTTTGGTTAACTTCTAAACCCGCCAATATGTCCGATTTTAAGCATATAATGGCATTTGCGAATGTTAGCGCTGGCACCATTACTCCTTTCCAGATTCCACGCACCACCTCATACTTATTGTGGCCCCACAGTGCTCTGTGTTTCATTAATGCTGCATTCCGCTTCCCCTTTATTTTCAGATTATCTTGGTGGTTGCTTGAGTAATTCTTTCCTTCGTTTATGTGTACGCCGAGGTACTTATATTGCTTCACTATGGGTATTACTTGCTGTTGAATTGACACCACGAAGTTACTCGTGTGTTCATTAAAGATCATAATCCCTGATTTCTCTGTGCTAAACTTAAGGCCTAGATTTGTCGCTGCGTTCCCACAGATATTCGCAAGTATCTGTAAATCTTTTTTATTGTCCGCTAGTAGCACAATGTCGTCTGCGTACATCAATCCAGGGACCTTCTGTTGCACCATTTGTCCATTACGCATGTAGGATAAATCAAAACCTAATTCGCTGTTTTCCAGTCGTCTTTCTATGCCCTTGACGTAAAGCGTGAACAACAATGGTGACAGAGGGCATCCTTGCTTCAATCCTTGGTGAATTCCCACCATTTCAGTTCCTTTTCGGCCTTCCCATGCCACTTGTACTTGGTTGTCTCGATATATCTCCCTCAGCAGCTCCACGAAATCGTCATCTATGCCTTCGTATTGAAGAATATCCCACAACAATTCCCTGTCTACGTTGTCATAAGCTCCTTTAATATCTAGAAATGCTACCCATAAAGGTCTTTTCTGGGCTACTGAAATCTCTATGCACTGAGTTAGTACAAACATATTGTCTTCTAAGCGTCTGCCTGGCCTGAACCCATTCTGTAGTTCCCCCAATACACCGTTTTCCTCCACCCACTTCGACAGTTCTAATTTTATGGCTTCCATTGCCATTCTATATATCACCGACGTTACTGTAACTGGCCTGTACGAGCTCGTCTTATCCTTATCTCCTTTGCCTTTGTAGATGAGATTCATCTTGCTTTCACGCCATCCAACGGGAATATTCTTTGTTCTAATCACTTGCTCTATGGCATTAGTCAGCAGTGCCTTGCTTTTTGGACCGAGGTTTTTGATTAGCTGTATTGGGATTTCATCGGGTCCTGCTGCCGTGTTGTTAGGGACATTTTCTGCTGCCTTTTTCCAATAGAAGCTTTCTATGCTGAATTTTGATCTCTCAAGCCTCTCTGTTGTTGCTGGATCTGTTGTCTGAACTACACTTTTTCTCGTGCCGAAGTTATGCCTGATAACGTCTGTGATGTACCGCAGCGCATCATCGCCTTCATAGATGTTACCGTCTTCATCCCTTATAGCCGTTTGCGAGTTTCTAGTTGGAGCTCCGAGTGCTTTTATATGGTTCCAGAAATCTTTTTGGGGCGCCTTTGTCTCTTTTGTGAATGTTATGCACCCAACGTTCACTTGCGCATTTATTTTCTCTTGCACGAGCTCACTCGCAACCCTTTTCTTTTCTCTGTATGTATTCCATCTAAGGAGCACCTCTTCTTCGTGTAATCCCAACTTTTTGGCTTCTCGATGACCCTAGATGCCTCTTTACGCTCTTCTATAGCTTGTTTAATTTCCTTGTTCCACCACTTACGTGGTTTCCTCTTTCCAATCCAACAATTGTATTGCCGTGTCCGCCTTATTTCATGCTGCATAACTCCACCAGTTCCTTATATTCCCAGACTGCTGTAGGGAAAAGCCTCAATTTTCTTCTCTATGTTGTTGCGATCTCTGTTATTTGCTCGTCATTCATTTTTAAAAACTCTGAGGCTATTGGTTCATGTTCTGCGCTAGTATCTCGCCAAAAATTTAATGCCGCGGTAGGTGCGTCAGAGGCTTTCATTTGTTGCAGTGAGATAACGGAAGCGTAATTCTTTCACTTACAACTTCTTAGCCACTCTTTTGAGGGCCGTGGAGGTAATTGTGCAATGTACACGTTGTGATCAAGCTGTTAAAGAAACCCGCTTACTGCTGCTGTCGCTTTTGCGGCAGCTTCAAATTAAACATAAATGAGGTGCGTAAATCAGCTCACCTTTCTATACACGTCCGTTGCTTTCGTTGTTCGTAGATCATGTGCTGTTGTGCCATTGTACGTGCCAACCCGGTCATCGCCCCCCCCCCCCCCCCCCCCCCCCCCAATTCCCTCGGGGTCCTGTCGAACTAGTCGCCAACGGGACGCAGCGACACAATGCGACGCGGGTGCCTCAGCAACCGCCCCGTCCGGAGTCGCCAAGGGGACGCGACGACACAATACGGCGCGGGGGGACCTCAGCAACCGCCCCCGTCTGTGTCCTGCCGACGTGCAAGCAGCCCGGCCATCATCGCCACCCGTCCCTCGGGGTCCTGTCGACGAGTCGCCAAGGGACGCGACGACACAATGCGACGCGAGTGACGTCAGCAACCGCCCGTCTGGGCCCTGTCGACGAGGAGTAGCCGCCAAGGGGATTTAAGGAGGAACCGGCCCATTGTTAAGCCAGAGAGTCGCCACCAGCCGCCCAGTCGGTCGGATGCGCTCTTACAGCTACATGTACGCTATTGCCCACTATCTGTAAATATTGTATAAAGCTTTTCGTTTCTTCTTCGTCTGCTGAAAGAGTCCGTCTATCGTCCTCCACCCCGAAGTCACAACAGTGGATGGCAAGCTGTGGGATTCGAAGCCGGATAAACGACCGCTACACCGCTCAACGGCAGCCACGAGATCGACCTGGCGTCAGCTACTTTGGAGGGGTGAGTGCCCGACGTTTGCCTTTCGCATCGCCAGACCTCTGTCACACACGTAAATGCTCAGGACATTTGGTCAAGGTATTCTGAAAGGGTTGTAGTGGTTTTGTCTTAGTTCGCTTCAAGCCTCGCATAAATTTCTGGCTTCGGAAGCAAAGCTAATTTAGAGGCAAAACCGGAGACGAGCCGTCAGATCACGATGGAGAAGCTCAGGATACAGGACCTTCTTGATGTTTGTCACGAGATGGGCATTTCTGTTGCCGCGGCAAAGCGAAAGAAAGCCATTCTTGACGTTATGAGGGCACAAGAGGTAACTGAGGAGGAAGTCGAAGAAGTTTGGGGAGAAATTCTTCAGAAGAGAAGCGAGAAAAATGTTCGCGACGAGGCAGAAGCGAAAAAATTCGCGACGAGGCATGAGGCGAAAAAAATTCGCGAAGAGCGAGATTATGCTCTTAAAATGAGAGAACTGGAAGTAGAGCAAAGTCGAATCAGCTCGGCGCGTTCAAGTCCCCTTTCGGGTGGAGACGATACGCCTAAACTGAGAATACAGGACCTGATGCTACCGTACAGGATAGGCGGGGATATCGCACTTTTTCTCGTGAATTTCGAACGTACGTGTGAAAAGATAGGGCTGGACGAAAGCCTTTGGTCTCAAAAACTTCTTTCAGTTGTCCCAGGAGAGGCTGCGGAGGTTCTCGCACGCTTGTCTAAAGAAGACTACGAGAATTACGGGAAGGTAAAAGCCGCGCTTCTTCGCAAATACCGCCTCTCAGCCGAGGCATTTCGACAGCGGTTTAGACAGGCAAAAAGGGGCAGCGAGTCGCACACTGAGTTCGCGTATGAGTTAAAATCTAACTTAAAGGAGTGGCTCAAAAGTGCAGAAGTGTATGGCAATCACGACAAGGTGCTTGAATGCATAGCACTGGAGCAGTTTTACCGAGTTCTTCCAGAAGAAGTTAGACTCTGGCTGCAGGGACAGGCTCCAGAGGTAGACCTAGAGAAGGCAGCGCAGCTCGCGGAGGAATATTACACGCGCCGCCGAACTCTCCAAGGAAAACCTGTTCAGGAAGATAGGCCAGAAAAAAAGGGACTATTCTTTAAAGCGGTTTTCCTCTCGCAACCCACTGTTGCCGAGTAAGAAATCATCTACGAGTGACGAGTTTAGCAAAGAGTATCGACTAAGGCTGAAGTGCGAGGGAAGGGCTAGCAGCGACAGCCCCGTCGGCTGGGGCCGCTAAAGCTAAAACAGACGTAGCGGCGCGCGTTCGAGGCCCGGAGACCAATTGTCTGCTTCCGTTGCGGAAAGGAAGGCCATATTTCCTCAAATTGCAAGGAGCAGATCGCGTTCGCCAGCATTAGCCAGTCAGACGAAAATATGAGGCTGCTCGAGCCATATATGCAGGATGTCGTGGTAAACGGGAAAATGTGCAGGGCACTTCGCGATTCAGCCGCCACCATGGATGTTACTCATCCGTCCTGTGTTTCTCCCGGGGACTACACAGGGGAATGCGCCTGGATCAGACAAGTCGCAGAAGAGCAGAGCGCGTGCTTGCCAGTTGCCAGGGTAACCCTCGATGGCGCTTTTTGGAAGGTTGCAAACGGAGGCAGCCGTGAGTCCAAGTTTACCCGAACACTTTCCATATCTTTTTTCGAACAAATCGGAGCAGCTTTTAGAAAGGGAGGGCCGGTCGTTCTCTACCAGTCTCGCTTGCATGGCATTAACGCGATCGCGGTCACGCGCCCTCTCAAAGAAACTTGAAAGCTCATCTTCAAACGCGGAAACGGACAATGTAACCTCCTCACAGCAGCAGCCTGGGCCGGGAGATATGGCTCATGAAAAGCAGAAGACTCAGACTTGTGACGGATCAATTACAGGATCAGTGACAGTGGGTGAGGAGCCATTCGAGTCTCGAGAAAACGGGGCGCCTAGGGCTGAAGTAGAAGGTTCACTGCTTAGTCCCGCATCCTTTTGCTGGGAGCAGCTTAGTAGGGTTGACCGAGAGACACTTATCGCGGCACAGAAAAGTGACCCTTCGCTAACTGTTCTGCAGGCTAATGTGAATGAAGGCGTGGCCCGAAAGAACATCTCGTTCTACACTAGGTCAGGTCTCAAGTACCGGAAATATCAGGATTCCAAGGGTCGAACATACAACCAACTACTCGTGCCAGAAATGTACCGACCACAGCTTTTAGAGTTAGCGCATGGGAATGCTTGGGCGGGTCACCTAGGTATCAAAAAGACAAAGGCTAGGTTAGCGCAAGATTTCTATTGGCCAGGATGCTGGAAAGAGGTTGAAACACTTGTTCGGTCATGCGACGCATGTCAGCGAGTTGGCAAATCCAACGACAAGTGGAAGGCCCCAATGAAATTGGTGCCCATTATTACAGAACCGTTCCGGAAGCTTGTAATAGATGTGGTGGGACCCCTCCCGGAATCCCGTTCAGGTTGCCGATATATTTTGACCATACTGTGCGTGGGAACAAAATTTCCTGAGGCAATCCCACTTAAAGAGCTTAACTCCCCGTGTATTGTTGATGCACTATTGTCCACATTCGCCCGTGTTGGCTTCCCGGCGGAGATTCAAAGTGACAATGGGAGCGTGTTTACTAGCTGCTTGACAACAACGTTCTTTGAACGCTGCGGAATAAAGATAAGTCATAGCTCTATTTATCATCCCCAGTCGAATCCTGTTGAGCGGATGCATTCCGTGCTTAAGCGGGTATTGAGAGCACTTTGTTTTGAGCACGACGAAGACTGGGAGGCTTGCATCCCGGCAGCACTGTTCGCAATAAGGTCCGCGCCACATGAGAGCACTGGGTTTAGCCCCGCCGAGCTAGTTTACGGGCGTAACCTAAGGTCACCATTGAGCCTGCTGAAAGACGCTTGGGAGGGTTATCAAGGGGACCCACGTGTGGTAAGTTATGTGTTGGACCTGCTGGAAAGGCTGTCAAAAACCAAGGAGCTCGTTGAGGAAAATATTAAGGCTGCACAGAGCTCAGCAAAGACTTATTACGATAAGTCATCGCGACAACGCACGTTCCACATTGGCGACGAGGTAATGTTGCTAAGACAGTGCAAGAAGAACAAAATGGATGTTCAATGGGAAGGGCCTGCTAAAGTGGTATCGAGGCTTTCCGACACGAACTACGAGGTGAAACTCGGCAGAAAGCAAAACAAGATTTATCATAGCAATCTAATGAAACCGTACTTTCATCGTCAGGCAGTGGTAAACTTAACCTTAAATGCGCCGGAAGAGGAACCGAGTGATTTCCTGTGTTTTCCTCAGGGAGGCGACGCAGCAGCTAACGAGTTGCTGGAGCTAATCGCTGAAGAACAGCGCCTCTCGGAGAGCCAACGAGACGACTTGAGGGAAATTGTTCGGGACTTCGAACCAGTATTTTCCGACCGACCAGGGAAAACAACTCTAATCGAGCACGATATTCAGTTGTCGAGCGAACAGCCGGTCCGCAGCAAGCCGTACCGCGTCTCGCCACGGCAAAAGGAAATCATGGAAGCAGAGATCCGCCGCATGTGCGAACTGGGTGTCATTGTACCCGGAGAAAGTGATTACACTTCCCCACTTATCCTGGTTGAAGTTCCAGGTAAAGAACCAAGACCTTGCGTGGATTATCGCCGGTTAAATTCGCTAACCCTAGACCAGGCGTATCCAATACCGAACATCGAAGAAAGAGTCGAGACGGTGGCAAATTCCATGTATATCTCCACTTTAGATTTAGTGCGAGGGTATTGGCAAGTCCCACTAACCGAACGTGCGTCTCGATATGCCGCATTCATCTCGCCTTTGGGAACATTCCGTCCTGTGATGCTGAGCTTCGGCCTAAAGAATGCTCCTTATTGCTTTTCAAGCCTAATGGATCGAGTGTTGCACGGGTTGGGAGATTTCGCCCTTCCTTACTTGGACGACGTGGCGATTTTCTCCAACACCTGGGAGGAGCATGTTAATCATTTGCGCACAGTCCTAGGTCGACTGCGCGACGCGGGTCTCACTGTCAGAGCCCGGAAGTGCCATTTGGGGTGTGCTAGTGTGAGCTACCTGGGTCATGTCGTGGGGCGCGGCCAGCGTAGACCCTCCGAGCTAAAAGTTGCTGCCGTTTTGGAATACCGGCGTCCAACTACAAAGTCGGAAGTAAGGGCGTTTTTGGGACTGGCGGGGTATTATCAGCACTACGTGAAAGATTACTCGAATCTCGCTAGCCCTTTGACAGATTGTCTCCGCAAATCAGAGCCAACGATCATTTCGTGGGATGAGAAGAAAGAGAAGGCTTTCGAGAGCCTGAAACAAGCTCTGGGAGAAAGACCTGTACTTATGGCCCCTAATTTCTCTAAGGGCTTTATTATACAATGTGATGCGAGTGACCGCGGCCTAGGAGCCATACTTTGCCAGGAGGATGCCGATGGGCACGAGCGGCCCGTTTTATATTTGAGCCGGAAGCTTAGCGTCAGAGAGGAGGCGTATAGTACGTCCGAAAAGGAGTGCGCTTGTCTGGTATGGGCTGTCGATAAGCTCGCTTGTTATGTCTCGGGGTCACCATTTATTGTTGAGACGGATCATTGCCCTTTGACCTGGTTACACACCATGTCACCAAGAAATGGCCGTCTACTCAGGTGGAGCTTGTCACTTCAGCACCATAATTTCTCTGTTCGCTACAAGAAAGGGAAGCTGCATACAAACGCTGACGGACTTAGCAGAGCCTTTTAGGCTGCAGCCTGTGCTTATTCGAGAGCTTACCTTAGAAGTTAAAAGATTTAATTCTACGTTTTCATGTATACTATTGTGTATTCAGTTATTTTAGCACATTGAAGTTATTGGTAATCCCTTACGACAAAATATCGTGTGAAGGGTATCGTAATGTTAGTGTCACCGATTGAAATGAGCCTCCTGATCGTTCGAGAACCTACCGCTGCCACTAGAATGGGCTATCATTGCAGACCAAGTAACACAGAGTTCGCTCAGAGGTAGACGGGGCAAAAGAGAAACTTTCTTCGATCACCTCAGCTGTGCATGGCGTGCCCTGATGACTGTTGGGAATCGCTTTGCAATCGATTCTTTAGCTGTTTATTCTCGTTGGATGTGTCTTCTTTGAAATCACTATTTGTATAGGTCTGTATCCCGGGCTCTTTCTCGGGTACGTGTCTCGTGCTTAGTACAATAACCCTAGTGGGTGCTGCTGAGAGCACAGAGGGAGTTAGAGCGTTGGCTTTCATAGAGTTTGGTCTGGCGTTGTGGAGAGCATTGGGAGGGTGCTCACTTTCGCCGAGATGGTTGGCGTTGATTGTCGGTCATTCCGTGAGCTTTCTCAGATCCAGGCAAAGGAAGGACCAGCGGAGGAAATGGCGCCAAAGCGTTTCCCTTAGCCCCTCAAGGACGTCACTCAATCAGCACATCGCATACGTCGAGCCGCGTCGAACAGCTCGACTTCTCGATGTATTATCTGGCGGCGGGGGTGCTGTTGTGCCATAGTACGTGCCAACCCGGTCATCGCCCCCCCCCCCCCCCCCCCGTTCCTCGGGGTCCAGTCGACTAGTCGCCAACGGGACGCAGCGACACAATGCGACGCGGGTGCCTCAGCAACCGCCCCGTCCGGATCCTGTTAACGAGTCGCCAAGGGGACGCGACGACACAATACGGCGCGGGGGGACCTCGGCAACCGCCCCGTCTGTGTCCTGCCGACGTGCAAGCAGCCCCGGCCATCATCGCCACCCGTCCCTCGGGGTCCTGTCGACGAGTCGCCAACGCGACGACACAATGCCACGCGAGTGACGTCAGCAACCGTCCCCTCTTCCTCCTGTCGACGAGGAGCCGCCGCCAAGGGGATTTAAGGAAGAACCGGACCATTGTTAAGCCAGAGAGTCGCCACCAGCCGCCCAGTCGGTCTGATGCGCTCTTACAGCTACATGTACGCTATTGCCCACTATCTGTAAATATTGTATAAAGCTTTTCGTTTCTTCTTCGTCTGCTGAAAGAGTCCGTCTATCGTCCTCCACCCCGAAGTCACAACAGTATACACTTCTGATCGCGATCGGGGCCGATCCGGATTGAGCCTGATTCGGATCGAGTGTTTCTTGCTGGATCCGTATCTAGAAAATCGCGATCCGTGAATCGCGATCAGGCCTCTTGATCGTCATCGCAGGCTGACAACGCTAAAGAAAGGTGAAGACAGCTAAAAACACAAATAAAAATAATAATAAAAATGTAAGAACGTTTTCATCAGCAATAGTAAGCTATAACATCGGAATATTGTCCAAATTTAACCATATTTTGCAAATGTTAATTTGTAGCCGAGGCCTTATGCAGGGAGGTATAGGTCGTATGATGAGTATAGGACATTTTCAGGCATAGGATAAAATCATCTGACGCAGGATAAGGGCAGTTGAAGATCGCAGGCGTTCAGCGTGTAGTAGTCATAAAATAGGCTGCTGTTGATGATAATGTTTTTTATTTTATTTTTGTATTATTTTTTACAAGTAAAGTTTATTATTGCGATAGCAATTATATGGACACTCAAAAGCAGATTTCTGCCGTCGGCGTCGCCGTCGCCGTCGCCGTCGCCGTCGCCGTGAGGTTCCGTATGACGTCAATGGAGATGAAATCGTGGCCGCGCGCCGCCGAACGCTGTATGTGCGAGTGAAAGGGCGCGAGGGACGCGCTCTTTCACGGGGAGTGAACGCACGGCGGAGAACAAACGCGCGTTCTGCGCCGTGCTTCCTTAAGGGCTGCAGAAGTAGGCGTCTCTTTCCTCCTTTACAATCACCATATATGTAGAGCAAACGCGCCTTCTTCCGATGCGCGAGAGGCCGTGGGGGAGGGGGGGAAGGGGGAGGGAAGGGAGGCGACGTTTAGCTGTGGCACCAAGTGCCTATTTATATCAGAGGCTCCGGCAACAGTCACCAACGCCGCACGCATTTTGAGCGAACGCGGGCAAAATGCCGACGGCGTCGACAACAGTTCGGCGCGTTGCCGGTGCTGCTGCATGTCCAAGTTTATACAGCTGATAAAGCTAATATCATTACTCCGTATATCTCTCTACAAATTTGCTATCGCAATTGATGCTTCACCTTTCAGGTGAAACTGCGACAACTTTTTTTTGACAACAAATGTGTACTTGTTAAGGGAACTGATGTAAATGCAGACAAGTGCCTGGCAAAGTGTCAGAACCTTTCCCTCCAGTTGACACAACACTCAGCGCGGCAAAAAAGAATTTAAAAAAAAAGGTGAGAGAGAGAAATCAAGGAAAGCATAGATCATACTGTGTGGTACAGCGATGCAAGTGATATAATAATGGTATCAACACATGCAGTGTGTATGAAAACATATATTCAAAGAAACACGAGATTGTAACAATCAATACAGCTGCTCCCACATTGAGAAGCACGTATTCAAATATATTGCAAGTCCTAAGAAAAAAAAAAAGGAAAACTTCACTTCCCATTAGCACCAACAGCTCATACAATTGTGCTGTCTTCTTTTCGCTCTTTCGACAAGCGCTGTGGATGATAGATAAATAAATAAATAAATAAATAAATAAATAAATAAATAAATAAATAAATAAATAAATAAATAAATAAATAAATAAATAAATAAATAAATAAATAAATAAATAAATAAATAAATAAATAAATAAATAAATAAATAAATAAATAAATAAATAAATAAATAAATAAATGGCGATGCAGAAGAGTAAACAAAGGGATAGGAGGGGGGCACTGAGACCGATGCACCACAAGGAATGCCACGGATGTGCCTTTGCTGCCAACAAACGTTCTTCGCTCCCCGCTATATACGTTGTGGCTTCGCTAAGGTGGCGCCAAGGAGGTTTAAGCCTTCTTGGGCGGCGCTCAACTTTGGAGTACTAAAGTCATCCAATAACGATACGTATAAACGTCACCTCGTCTAGAATAAGTCGTTCGCGTTTATTCGCGGCTTGGAATCGGTGTCGACGGCGTGCGGATTGTACCGTTCCGCCTGTAGTAGCTGCGAATTCCAGCGGGTGTTTGGCCGACGCCTCCCCGAATCACACAAGCGATTGAACTCGAGGAAACAACGCCACGGCGAACCGAACGCTTTATACGAGCACGTGAAAGTTGCCGGAAGCGAAATGTTTACTTCTTTATTCAGCAGCAGTGACGTTATACTCAACACGCAACTATAGTGACGCCGTTATGGAACTTTCGAAATGTGCAATCGTCAAACTCCATTCATCCCCCCGCGGTGCAGCCAATTTTCGTGATGTGGAGATGAGCATTTTAGATTGAGGTTCTCTTCAAATAGAAAAAAAAACTAAACGTCAACAAAACAGCAGCTGTCTGAAAGAAATCACGCTCTGCTAGATCGTGCTCGTTCGCTTCTCTTCGGCCGACGGCTTGCGCAAGACCCAGCGCCCGGACCCTCACGTCAGCGCCGCGGGCCGTTGGAAACGCTGGCTTGGCGCGCTCACGCTGCCTATAAGCAGGTTAGACTGCAGCTGCGGCTCGCCTGCAGTCTTGGCTCGTAAAGTATTTCCGAGTTGGCTCGCCGGAGGCGAGTGAACGAGCCCCGCTAGCGACGAGAGCCTCCTCTGCTGCCGATGCCCGAGCGTCGTCGAGCTTCGTTCGGGACACCGCGCGCGCCCCCCCAAAATACACCCCTCGCTCGCAGACTGGGTCGCCGGGCCACGCGAGGATGGTGCCGAATCTGCGTGCCACAACACAACCGACCTGACCTGTCACGCCCACACACTACGCAGAGGATACAGTAATTCTAAGAAGCAAACCGCTGTAGCTCCTTCAGTCATATACATGTGTGAAACATTCTTAATTTTATGCCAGAGTACTTGCGACTCCACTGAAAGCAAGTCAGGGTGGTAGAATGACTCTTTGTGCATTTCATGATGAGTCATCATAATTACAAAGTAATTAAATATTTGAATTTTGTAAAGTCAGTCATACTACATTCCTTCAAAAGAAGAAGAAGGAGAAGAAGGATTGAATCATCCGCTCGAATTACATGCACAAGTTATTTGTTGGCGGCAAGCATTTCAAAAAAGCAAAAAAAAAAAGAAAATCGAGGTTGCAACGAACATTTCGCACTTCAAGCGTTACCTAAAACACGGTAGTGCCTTCGCCAAAGCGGTACTCTGTAACGATACATATCGCTTAGAAGTCAAATGGAAGTAATTTAGGTTAGCCGAATGTCGAATTTACCCTAAGCTTGATTGATGTTTGTGCTCTATTACTTTCTATACCACTGCCCAGAAATGACAAAAATAGGTCGCGTCCACAAATGTGGACGTCCTGACTGAAGGGCGTAGACTATGGGCACGCGACATGGATAATGTTACTTGGCTTCAGTAAAGAAGTATACATCGTTGGGAAAATCACAGCGCGACTATCACAGACGACTATGACTTTCTACGCTATGAATTAGTGTTACTGCTGCTGCACACGGAGTCACAAGAGTGATTCCCGGCACATGCGCCCGCATCCAGACGAAGGCGAAATGCGAGAACGCGCGTCTGTTGACATGTGTTTCCGTGGCAGTTAAATAACACCACCTAGTCAAAATTAGTTTGCAAAACCCAAAGCGGCATCTTTCTGTAGATCACGTGTGCATACCTCTGGGACGTAAAAAGTCGTCATTCAAATTACGGGAGACCGGCTCCGCCCTGCAGTTCGATTTGTGATCGGTCGACGCCTGAATGGTCAGCTGCAGTGGTCGCGAGCGACAGGTAGCGCCTTTATCTCGTGATTGGCCACTGAATGAGAAAATCGGTGGTGGCGCCTTATATGTATGCCATACCGTAAGCCTTTATCGATGGTCCGGTAATAGAGCAGCGGCCGATCACAAACCATTTTCGCACGCGATAGAGGGTCCGAATTTACTAGGTTTTTATAAAAGTACGGCATAGCGTTTCGTAAACAAACAGGCGCCGGCCAATCCTTATAACCGACACAGAACCGGTCAACGGCAAAGAGTTCAAGTGAACGGAAAGTTCAGCGAATCCGGCTTCATGCGTGATTTTCGTTCGTTTCGTTATTGACCTGCCAGTTTTGCTAAAAATCGTGGCTGCTATAGCAAGCTGTAGCCTGAACCGCTCTATATATAGCGTACAAAGTAAGTACGCATTCATTAACTTATTCTTTTTTGTCCGTAGGAACTGTTTGCAATTGGCCAACAGCTTTCGCTAATATCTCCAATTTCACGTTTGGCGGGGCTTGCTCTTACGAACAGTTCTAGCGTAATAACATTTCACAAGAGAAGATGCCAATCAAACGTGATGTCGCACACACTATATATTCTTAACAAAGGTGGCCTATGAAAGCCGACACCACTTATAGACGAAAAACTTTGCGAATACAGCCACAATGCTTTCATTTCATAAACACCTGTTGTCATTGGCCAAGCACTGCACATGTTAAAGTTCACGATCAATTGACAGCTGCTC
>NC_051161.1:184932041-184961464 GCF_013339745.2 Dermacentor silvarum | reverse complement strand
CCTAGCTCTCAGCTAGGCGTTCACAACATTAGAGAAGAGACTATCCTGGCTCACTGTCGCAACCAGGAACTTTGCGCTCTTCCACCAACCCTACCGCACTTTCGTCATCGTGCGCGGCACTTCTACGAATCGCGCCATTACCTCGCAACATGAATCGCTGTGTACACGTACAACGCCGCGCTGCTAGAATCCGCTGTTTTCAGCATTTCATCCACGCTCATCCAAAGCGCCATTTCTATTACACGGACGCTAGCGTCTCCTCACTCGGCTCTGGCATAGTGGTTCTTTCGAACAGGTATGCTATTCTCCATAGAGAAGCCCTCTCGGTTACAGATCCCACACTTGCTGAACTACATGCCATAGTAGCTGCTTGCCGCTATCTTTCCCCCGCCACCCCGCACCTGCCTGTCATTTTCAGACTCCATGGCCGCCTGTCGCTTCTGATTACACGGTGAACTTCCTTCCCCTTTGGCACTACATTCGCCAAGGTAGTCTTAGTACACCAGTTGAGATCGTGTGGGTACCTGGCCACGCGGGACTGTCGGGGAACGAATGGGCTAATCGGCTCGCCTGTGACTCTTCGCCAGGCTCCCAACTTCCCCGGGCCAAGCTCACTTGATTCCGGACCTCCTCCCATTTCTCTCCAGCCCCATCCACTTGCCCGCCGCGCGTTTCTGCCTTTACAACTCGGTCTATCTCGCGCACACGGCGTCCTTATTTGACCAGCCCAGACGGGCTCCTTTCTCCCACACGTCTGCATCTCCTTCGCGCATTCGCGGAAAAGTCACCTCCGCGATGTCACATGGTGCGGAGGTCATCCCAATGGCTCTCACATTGGCTCTCAGCAGGGACCGCACCAACTGGACCGAAAGTGAGCCAGAAGCCCTCATTAAATTATGGGAAGAAAACCTGGGCCAGCTTCGAAGCCACAAGCGAAACGGCGAAGTGTATGCAGCTACAGCAGCCTGGCCGAATTGGGCATCATCAAAACAAAAGTGAAGCACACTCTAAAATTAAAAACCGGCGCTGGAAATACTGGTAAGTAATTTCTAGGCAAACTTCTGCTTGATGTGTTTGCACTAACCGCGCGTTGTAATCTGCTTGTGAAAGCCAGCACAATGTGGTTTTGGCTTTTTGTACGAGTGTGCGCTAGGGTAATTTGTTAGCCTTGAATCGTTCTGCTGGAGTGCGGTAGCGAATTTAAATCGCGAAAGCAAGTATCAGCGCATGCATTGACCCTGCATGCCCACATGCCCTGCTTGGACGGTGACACAAATTGTCATTATCCTCATCAGCAACCACGTGAGAATTTCGACTAAAGCGCTCGCCCTGTCTCTGCTCTCCCCTCTCTGTAATCGTGTTTTTGGCGCTAGATTCATTATTGTGCGACGTGCGTCAACTACCCCAACAGCAATTACTATTAGACAATGTACTTTTAGCCGCCAGTTGATTCAAAACCACTAGAAACTGGTGCCATTTTGTGTGTACGCAAGTTGGTGTGTGATCTTGGGGTTGCAGGAACTATACCCAGAAAAGAACTACAGGCCAGGGAGGGATCCCATGGAAATTCTATTGGAAAATACATAGTTTCCTGGGATCACTTCCATCAAACAACTTGGAGCTGGTGGTACAGAGCAGCTGCCAGGCACGAACAGTTTCTCAAGTGAGTGCATTGACAACAGCCATTTCTTTTACATACATGCACAGGGAAACTTCTCCAGGAAGTGTCAATGTGTGCAAAATTTTAGTATTAATTTTACTTTCATGCTAACAAAGTTGTGTTCTCAGATGTCAGTTATTTCTGCTTTCACGACAATATGCAGATAATACGCAGCATGGAAACAGGCGACAATGTGCCTGCCGAAGACCTTTCCAGCCACTATTAAATAGACTGGGGCATAACGGGGGAACTGGATGAGCCACAGCTGACAGAGGAGCCACCCACAAGCTGCCCCTCATCAGATACTGTTCTGACGCAGAACTAGCGAAGGGCCCACCGTGCAAGGACCTGGTCGACGGCAGCCACCAGCAGCGGAAAAGCGAAAGCACTGTGCTTCTAAGCACAGTGAAATAAGTGAACTAGCCAAAGAACGGCGGACTTTTTGTTATTAAAGCGTGATGGTTGTCATTGATCTTTTTCGCAATCCTTTTGCACTTGAAGAACACAAACATTACTGCAACATTTATCACAGTAACACATTGTTTGATTCATCTTCTGTGGGTGAATATGTGCATAAGAACACAAGATGCTAAAAAGACAGCTAGAACATTGTTTATCGCAAAACACAAGGTCGCAAAGAAAGACATTTAGAGAAATTCATTCTAGCCTGGCAAGAGAACAAGGATTCATGATTGACAGTATTCCTCTAAAAATGCGGCATTATCTAGCTGTTTACTGATCTTCTTTAAAGAAATATTTTGCCAGAGCTGCCCTAACAGCGCGCCCATTGCTGGCTTGAGCTTGTGTAGGTGTGCCGTGCCTGCTCATACTGCACATTTGTGGCAGCTCATTCATGCTACCACTGCATTTCTATCTGGTTTCTTAACCCTTCAAAAACATTGTGGAGGACACAGAAGCACCATTCTTGCTGTAGGAATGGTGCATTCCATATGGGATTTAAGGTGAAGCGAAACCTAGCCTTCAATCGGCCAAAAGCGTTTTCAACAATCGGACTGGTTCTAGAAACGTTGTAATTTAAAGCACCCTCAGGTGTGCCAGATGAAGCATTTGCATTTGGTTTTGCAGGTTTGCACTGAGGGCAAATGCTTGGCCACAGAATATGACGGGCGGCACTTTCACTCCTTCAATAAGAGCTGTCGGCCCACTAAAAAAGTCTCCTTCGATGAGTGTGCATAAGCTTGAGCGGCTGTAGACATACAAGTCATGGCACCGCCCTACTGTCCCAATGCTAACCACCGATAGCGGTGGTCAACCAGCGCCAGTAGTATGATGCTATACCTGCAAGAGAAACAAGACAAATTTTAATGCTGTCAAAAGGACATGAAATTGGGCTGTGTTGATCATAAATGGTGACAAATACTGAGAGTACACCAATTTGTAATATAGCTGGCAACTGCTTGTCAATAACGGTGTATCTTGCACAATTATTTCAATAATGCATGCTATTATAGCACTGTGCAAGGTACTCAAGAGCTTAAATATGCAATGAGGTATTTTCACCACCGATCAGTTATAAGTATGTTACGAAAACAGACCAGTGCACATGTTGAATTCTAGAGATCGCAATTTACAAAAGCGGCAACATAGATACGGCATTTTTTACCCACCATCCTTTATAGTTGCGATAATCACTGGCTTATCCTTCGGAGGGGACACTGGGAAGTGGCAGCTATGCAACTCACCAAATCCTTGCAGAAATCCGGTCATGGCGAAGAATTCGCGAGCGTGCTTTCCCATTTCAGCGGGCGGCACCATGGTTAGCCACTCTTCTGCGAGGTTATGAAGGACAGCAGCACAAAATTCTTGTATATCATATCCCTGTGGAACGTCGCACGCCGAACAGTTCACCGATTGCCCGATCTTCTGCTTTTGAGCAAAGCTGAAACAGCGCAATCCCGACTCTCTTCTCGACAGAAATTGCATCTGTCATGACGTCGCCTGGGACACACGGAAAAACCTCTTAAAGTTGGCTTCACCCAACTGAGCAATGTGTCCAAACCAACGCGAGTTCCTCGGAAATCGGCACAGCTGCCTGGGTACAGCGCCAAATACACGCACGGCTGCAGCACTAATCGTGAGCACGTTTGCCAGGAGAAGCTGTTCAGTTGCTCGGCGGCGACTCCTTGCCTTGTTGGCCTCATACTGAATCTTTTGAACTTCTCTACGACGTTTGGCTTAAAGAAGCACATACGCCGCAACAAACTGGAGTACATGGTCAAAGTTTTTGGGATTGCTGTGCGAAGGTTTTGAAGCTGTGGGCGTCATTTCTCCAATTTTCAATGGTTTGGCAAGGTTTGGCTAGCGCTATGAATTGGCCGTTCAGCTAGCTTCGGCTTCGAGCAGTTTACGTCTTGGTGTACAAATGACATTCCTGAAGTAAACTACATAAAATACGCCTATTAATGTTTGTCACGCCATTTCTTGAACGTTTTCTCCCTATATATTTCTTTTGATTGTATTATGATTGGCAAGCCAACTTACCCGTTTAATGCCATTAAGTACGCGCGTATAAGAGCGACGTAAATATAATGGCATTAAGAAACTTAGGGCCTTACACTTTTCATCGCGTTAACCTCGGCCATGTGGCACGGGTATTATTGTACGTACCACTCACACTGCAGTGCTACAGCGAAGCTGTTTATGGGCTAGGGTTCCGTGCATTTTTCGTGTCCGACAACGAATACTGTCAACATCAGAAATGGCTCGAGCATCATCTTGGTGCCCATCGGCGCCAGCGCACGGACGTGCTCGTGCTATTGCTCGCGCATTCGTCTTCTGTCGTCGTAAAGGGAAGGCCGCGTTAAAAAAATTACTTACGGGAGTATGAGTCATTGCTTTAGGGGGTATGAGCCATTCATTGCCTTACGTTACGGACGCACTTAATAACAGCGGTGATACGAGAATGTGTGCCCGTACCTATCGTCACGATGACCACGGATCAGTACAATAAATATGCTCGTACCTTTGTTCAAAATTCTGTGTAACATCTGCGTCGTGTGCTAAGCAGCTTCGCGGGTCATCCACCTTCACATAGTGGAAACTCGCCGTGGTTGCTTAGTGGCTATGGTGTCGCGCTGCTTAGCACGAGGTCGCGGGATCAAATACCAGCCATGGCGGCCGCATTTCGAAGGGCATAAAATGCGAAAACACCCGTGTACTTATATTTATTTAGGTGCACGTTAAAGAACCCCGGGTGGTCCAAATTTTCCGGAGCCCCCCACTACGGCATGCCTCACAATCATATCGCGGTTTTGGCAGGTAAAACGCCATAATTTATTTTAACATAGTGGAATGACCAATAATTTTTCTCTTTTAACTTTATTCTACCAAATGTAGCACAACTATATAGTTTCTCCAACGTAGAGAAGTCACCATTCCCGTGGTCAAGGGGCCTCCGCGGGATTGGGAGGAGGACAGGTTTGCCTCAGCAGAGTATGCACACGCGTTCCCTGTTCGGCAGTGGCTAACCCTCCGGTGCAATGGGATCGTGAGCGCCTGCCGACCTCTTGTTGCACGCAGGAGAGGCTAGGTCACAGATTGCGACCGAATTGTGCATTGCATCCAAGCTGTCTCGAAGGGAAAGTCTTTCCACGGTTACGCTTTTTTTGCAGTCAGTTGATCAGGAAGAACGCTAGTGTTCGTGTTTATGTGCATTAGTCATGTGAGAAGCGGTACGCAGAGTGCGGCCCTGACTATGCTTCCAACTACGTTGAGATGGCGCGATGACTGAAGTACATATTCTAACAAGGAAGTTGAGAAGTAATATGTGTATTTACAGGAGCCTATATATATATATATACATATATGTATATATATATATATATATATATATATATATATATATATATATATATACGCGTACAACAGGCAATGTGGCGAAACCTAAAACGACACGAGGCGCTCCTTCATCGTCTCCCTTTCGCTGCGTCCTGGTCCGCGCACTTTACTAACGGCCCCGTGACAATATTATTAGGTATGAAATACGTTGCAATTTAAGCAATGCGTCTGCTATAGAACAAGAATTGGGCTCCAATGCACAATCCAATCGGCATTGCTCCGTAACGCTTAAGGCAACCAGGTCCTGTATAGCCAAGTTAAAATACTATTGCGAACATTTGCAGCTAAGTCCAAAAAGCGTTGGAAAGTTCCCTATGCAGCGTTTGCAGTAAACCACTGTCATAGGACGCTATCCTCGGGCCTTGGCATGACACTGAAACTTCAATGCGTGCAACTAAAGCACTGTGTAAATTTCTGCAGGACGCGAAACTAGACAAGCGGCTCGAGTAGGTCCACCATCTAATGTATATAAGCACTCACCACTTCTCTTATCATTATGAGCATCCAATTACCTTCACTTCCCTTCCCTCTTCCCCAGTGCAGTGTAGCCGACAAGAGCACACTAGGTCAAGTCGATGTCTCTGTCTTTCCTATCAATAAAATCTATGTATCTATGTGCAGCTGAGTGATGAGGAAGTGACGACATTGGTGATTTCCTGGGAAAGGAACCCTATTGACTAAGTTGTTGCTACTTACTTAACCTATGCTGGTCATTTAACACACGCCAAAGGGTATCTCTCTCTTTAGAGTGTATGTTCTGTCGCTGAATGTAGCGGCCCAGATATCGTGTCACGCACGCAGGCTTTGAACCTGCTTGCAGGCTTGTATGCAGGCTTGACACTTACACGCGGCTACTGTCGCGTGTAAGTGTCAGGTGTACAGGTGGTAATTAGTTTCTGCCTCAGAATTTAATTGTGAATGAGCGCAAAGAAAATCAGGTACACAGGGAATTCATGAATTCGAATAAAATGAGTTTGGCCCATACATACTGCTGCAATGCCTGGACGCAGGCGAACAATCACGGGAACCTGTTGTCAGCTGGCCGCACACCACATCGAATGAAAGTATATCTCCACTTTGCCGCCGACGATGTGATGGACGCTCCGAGTGAAAGAAAATAGATGTTTATACTCTGCAGTGAAAGTTTCTTCTAGACACTTAAAAATGCGCATTTACCGTATCAAACTTACATAAATAACACATGCAAACACAAGAACCAGTAACGGACCATCTTCAAACAAAACATTCAACAAACGGAACCATTGCGCCTGTGAATAAGAGGATGCGATTGCCGCATAACCAATCAAGAGCATAATAACATTCCACAAGTATCCGTGCTTCGAGTAATTGGGAGCAGAGGTTATATTAAACTGTGCTCACAATTGGCAACGGCTTGTCAGCATTAGCATAATTAATAATATAATTTAATAATGTAGTATTATTAAAATACTGTGTATTTGAAGAAGTGAAAATTAAGGACTTACGCTTGGCTGACGTTACTCTATTTCAAGTCTCACATGATCCTGGAATAAGAGTGCTTATAGGCGCAGATTATTACCGGCAGCTCGTCGGGGAAAAGTTTATCGACTGAACGACTGCTTGGCTACCATCGACAGTGTCATAAGATGGAGACTGCATGGAAATATCGGCAGTCTACCAAGCTTAAGAAGCCGGAAACCGTAAGGGCCCTCAGTATATGCCAAACGAAAGTCAAGTTTCCCCCGCACCTTATATCTTTCTGGAAAGTCGAATATCTGGGACTGGCCAACGAAGGGAGCGTTTCCAAACATGACGAATATGTCCTGAAGAAATTTGTGGAATGAAATGTTGAACACAAGATACACTGTCAAGTTGATGTGCCTTGGTGCTGCAATTAATCCGAACCCAAAGACAACGGAGATGTCTCTTGAAAGAGGCTGGGATCTCTGCCGAGAAGGCTATGCCGAGAAAGAGTGTCACAAGAAACACCACACTGCGAATAAAGACTTCGCTCAGAAGGTCACAACGGGCCATACACGCGAACTTATAGCACAATTCATTCCACACCGAGCTATCGTGAAACGTTACAAAACTACGACGAAAGTTCGGATGGTGTTCGACACCTCTTCTCATTCTTCGGACTCATCTTCACTCATCTCTTGTCAAATGGGCCGAATTTGAACCCCAACATCCTTGGCTTGCTGCTGAAGTTTCGCTGCTTCAAGACTTGAATTTCCGCCGGCTTCGAAAAAAAAACCTTTCTTCGGGTGCAACTGACTCAACACTACCGAGACGCGTTTCAGAACGTCTCTTTTGAGGAAGGGTCTTGCAATGTTGAAAAACTTTGCATGACACGGATTCATTTCTGTACCTCCAGCAGTTCGTTGCTTCTTGCTGCACCTCTTCGACACAACTTCAAGCTTGAAAAAGACAGGTACCCTTCCACCGCCAAGCTATTGAAATATCATTTCTACCTTGATGGTTTGGTCATCGCAGCATAGAACGAAGAAGTGCACAAAGTCGTGAGTGACTGATTCAGTATCTCCAAAGAGGAGGGGATGCATCTGACAAAGTGAACGACAAATAATTTACACTTACCAAACCTTTACCATATTAAAGGCTTGAATATACAGTTCGATGTTGAAAACGAAAACAAGATGGCTGGTCGGGTTTCGGATACTACAAAGACGTGTTAAAGCCGTCACTAATGAATATTTTTCTATCGAGTTTCCGATACTATAAAGACGGGTTAAAGCCGTTACTAATGAATATTTTTCTATCTTAAGCGAAGAAAATATTACGAAGAGGCACATTTTAAGCTTCGCCTCACTCATGTACGATGCTTTCGGATCCTTGGCGCCGTTTCTTCTGGCCGTCAAGCTATTCATGCAAAGGCTGTCATTGCAGAAGTATGCGTGGGATGCACCACTTCCTGATTCCCCTGTTCTAGAGTGGACAACATGGTCTAAAGACCTCACAACTTTGAATCAGCTGGAAGTTAAGAGACAATTGGGTCAATTATTTCTGTACAAGAATTTGCACGTTACCATCCACGCCTTTAGCGATGTTATCCCTGTTGTGCACGGCGCTGTGGCCTACCTTTAGACACGTGACATAAAGGGAGCCACAACAGTTCAGCTACTGCTATCCATGTCGAAAGTCGCAACTCTGTAAAAAATGACTGTGCCGCGAATAGAGCTGATGGGCACCCTCGTTGTAACTCTACTTAATGCAGCAGCAAAGCGTGCCCTAAACCTAGCGTATGTAGAAATAGTTATGTGGAAAGGCTCTATGATCGTGATTCATTGGCTACGGCGTCTAACGAAACGTTGGAAACAATTCGTAGCAACCGAGTTCGGAGAGATCCTCTCCCTCATTGATCGGAACAGCTGGAGACACCGTTCGGGTGATCAAAATCCAGCCTAATTACTGTCTAGGGGATCCACTGCTGAGCAACTCTTAGAAAGTTTGATTTGGGGGAAACCACCAAACTTTCCCGACACTGAAATGACATTTGACGAGTCCTGTTGCGCCAGAGATACAGTCGACATAGAAAAAAACAACTTGTTCAACGGCAACATTTCAAGATACACCCGGCTTTGAAGAAACTACGTGTTTGACGACAGGTGTTCGACCAGTAATTACGATTGTAACGATCAACCACTACCGCTTTTGTAACCGACTGATGCGTGCAACTGCGTGGATACAGATATTTGCTAGAAATTGCCGGCACACAGCTACCAGGAAGAGAGGACCTCTAGACGCAACTCAAATAAAACAGGCTGAAATTTACTTTATATGTCGAACGCAAGATAAAATGCTTGGACCGGATGTCAGCAGAATGAATATCACACTCCAGCGGTTAAGTCCATATCACGATAAGCTAGAGCTTCTTCTCTTGCGAGGTCGGCTTAAGTTCAGCATTATCCGGGAAAGTTTCAAGCACCCTATTCTGCTTCCTGCTTGAGACAATAACAATGTTGCTGGTCATGAAGGAACAACGATGACGTTTACTGGCTGGCCTCAGTTTTCTTTTCACTGAATTGAGAGAAAGCTGCAGGATAGTATGGGCCAGAAAGGTTGTAAAGAAAGTAATTCACGAATTCACAGTCTGCCGGGAGCATTCTTTCAAATAATACACGGAGCCCTTGGCGCCTCTAACCGCTGACCGGGTTCAGCCCTCCGCACCTGTCTAAGTTAATGGTCTCGGTTTTACTGGACTGCTTCTACACAAACAAAACAGAGAACCGACGAAGAAGTGCTACACATTCCTCTTGACATGTGCAGTCGTCAGTGTGGTTCACCTGAAGCTTGTCGCCAGTCTTTCTTACGACAAATTCCCACTAGCATTTAAACGGTTTGTGACAAGGCGAGACATCTGTAATATTGTATATTGTGAAAACGCCAAGACATTTAGAAGGGCCTCGAGGAAGATTCAGCTACTATATGAGTTAATAAAATCACAGGAATTACAATCGTATTACGGAAGTCACAAGATTATTTGGAATTTTATCAACGAACAAGCTCCCTTTGCGGAAGGATTGTGGGAACGACTCGCGGGGTGTATTCTGAACCTCGCGGGGTGTATTCTCTTCACAAGCGATAATAAATTGACGATTGGTAAATGTTGTGTATGTAGAAACCTCTGAATTAAATCCGCTTACTACAAGTGATTTCCTCGCAGGCCAAAGACTGTGCTTCCTCCAGACTTGTCCAACACATAATTAAAAGCGACAGCGTCGTCAGGCGAAATACTTCACCGAAAATGAAAACACATAGAACTAAAATATTCTGTGAACCAGTGGCGATGAGAGCACCTCCAGTATCTTCGTTGAGCTCACTTTTATGAAATTAGAAACTCAAGATCAGGGAAACTTGGAGAGATCGCACGGATAAAGGAATCAAACTTGCCAAGAGAATACTGGAAGGTGGGAGGACTAACAGAAGTATTTCCGGGCAGCAACTGCGAAGTTCGCTGATGCAGATTGCCTACTTCTAGTGGCACCACGTTGCGGAGACCGGTACAGATGCTGTGGCGCCTACAATCTGCCGGACAAGCTCCTATACTTCATAACATTCGTCTTGAAAAGAAGCAAGCACACGCAAATTGTTCAGCTGGGAGCTGGTACATATTATGCTCTGGTAAGAGAAGTTGCAAGCAAGCGTGGACAGGACCGCACACCCACCTTCTTTCTTATTTCTGTTAGCAAATGACAAATAAGCAAGACGTTCCCCACACTTTTGCTCCACTTCCTGGTTTTCAACAGCAGGCAACCATTCTACATCTCTAAAAGCCGCAAAGTTTGGTATGCAACCAATTCCTGCTGTATATGAGTGGTTGTGATGCGACACAACTGCTTGAAGGGCGCATTTTCACTTCCCATTTTAAGGCTGGCTAAAAAATGAGTATCTTCAGGTGTCATCACCCTTTCTGTAAGAGAATTGGCTTGAGGGCAGTACGGTGCAGAAAACCATAGCACGATGGCTCTTTTCTTCTGCTCACGGTTCAAGCTTCTGACATCGAAACGCGGGTCCGCAATTAGCCACGATAACCTTAACATCTCCGAGGCACCCTTGGCTCTAAAAGCGATGTCATCGGGTCCGTCACATCACCGCGCATCTTCGCAGACACATACCGCGTACATTCGTCCAAAGCAACAAAAATTGCTTCAATTTCCCTCACACTATTGCCCCTCTTTTTAATTTCTGCAAAATGCAGGTCACAATACCTTGAAGCGTACCTCAGAATACACAGAAATTACCTTTTCTTGCCCTTGGCCTGAGCTTTTCTTTGTGTAGTTGGTATTTATGACTTGTCCTATCCGATTTAGAGGCATGCGCCTTCATGCTTGGCCAAGTAAATTTTCAGCGATCAGCCAGCCGTGATGGCTTAATGGCTATGGCGATTCGCTGCAAAGGACGAGGTCACGCGATTAAATGCCGGCTGTGGCGCCAGATATTTTACAGGTGTAAAATGTAGACATCTGCAGTTAGTGCATCATTAAAGAACCCCTGATGTTCCACAAAGTCCGGAGTCCCCCACTAAGGCATTCCGCATAACCAAGTTGTGACCTTGGCACGCACAAACTCGGAAGTAATTTTTTTTCCGAGATTTCTGATGCCATTATCTAACTCATCGACGTCTTCAGTCTACCGCCGCAATTATTGCCAGCCAGTTCATTTCAGTGCTGCGGTCCAAAAGCAATTTGCGTACTTAGAAATTATCGCTTATCTCATAAGCACAATTTTTTTTATTGCGTTCACATTCTTTCAGTGTGTCACGCACTTTACAGGGGCTATGTTAGTATCTATGTATGTTGCTATGTAACCATTGTCAAGCCAACTGCGTCATTGGGTTGTCAGTGGTCAAATAGGCGGCACGTCGGCCTACTGTGCCGAGGGAAAAGGGTTCTAAACCAACTATCGGGCTAACTTGCGCCGCTTTCTAAACCCAGCATTGGACTAACTTGCGCCGCTGAGTATAATATACCACTGAGTTCGCGGCAAAGGAGGGAAGAATCTTGAGCGTTCGCAGGCACCGTCGCGCCATGCTTCTAGTCTCGGATTCCACGCGTAAACTTCCCAGCACGGCCACTTTATTGTGCAGCTGGTCCAGAAAGAAGTGTGAGAGAGGAGGCCGCTTGCCACATGACGCATTTCTCAGCTTTCGCAAGCACCGGCGTGCCATGAATTTCGGAGGCCACGTGTAGGCTTCGCAGCCACGGCACTAGATGACACCGAGTGTTCTTAGGGAAGCACAACAGATGAATCCCGCTGCATTACATACCTCATAACTCGTTTCGAGGGTGGCAATACTTTATGTCGCTATATTGATTCAGTGCTGACCGCATTACTGTCAAAAGACATTGTGAAATTTTATGAGCCTTAGTTTTTTTTCTGGCAGCGGCCATTGTAGCAACAGTGGCCTACCTAAGGCTATTTTTCTGCCACGAGAGGTGCAACCTATTTCCTAGCTTTTCCCGTGATTGTGAGCGCTGCCATCACCCTTGAATAGCATCAGTAATATGTTCCAAATGTATTCTCGCTGAAGCGCAAATTTAAGACATTGGCCCTACCCATCAAGAAACGTTTTCCACATTTACGGGCGATTCAATTTCCAGGCAGGTAGTTGGTGGCGTCCCATTACGGTCCACACCACGATAAGTGCGTTGGCCGTTCAGAACCTACGTGGGTAGCCTATATATGCATCGTGTCATGAATCAAGGTATGTGACATGTGCGACACGCAGTCTTGATGCTTGTGTTTACTCTTCAGTACATGTTATGGCGCCTCCTCGCAAGGTACGAATCTCTGCTGAAGAAGCGAATCGTAGAGCTACGCGCGCGGCTGCCACCAGGCAAGATCGGGCTCAGCGGACCGCTGTGCAGAGCCCGGCCAGTTGCGGTGCAAGCCACAGCTCGCCGTCGACACCTGGCGGTCGGTTGAGATCATTCTCGTCAAAACGCCGCGAAGACCCTGTAGTGCTTGGCGCCGAAAATGGAGCTGCTATGAATCCGCCTTTCCAGCTTACGCTGTGACAATGCTGTGTGTGCCTCGCAGGCCTGTGACCTATTGCCATCACTCCTGTTGTCTATCGCTCTCGGCTTCCCTGCTCTTCACACCCATTCCGTAACTCTAATGGACCACCAATTATATTCTGTATGCATTGCGTGGCCTGCCCAGATCAACTTCTTCCTCTTAATGCCGAATGAAATGTCGGCTACCCTGGTTTGCTGTCTGATCCACAACATTGTCTTCTATGTCCTAACGTTATGCCTAACATTTTTTATGTCATTGCACGTTGCGTGGTTCTTGAGCACTCCAGATGCATTGCTACACTTCCAATTTCTACCCATTTGGCAGTAAAAGTAGAGTATAATGATTTTGCTCTCTCCTTTTTAAGAATCCCTGAAAGCTTCCAGTCGTAACTTGGCTGTACCTGCCATGTGCGCTTTGCGAATTTTTCTTCTGTATTTGATCTTTTGATAATCAGGGCACAACTGAGTATTGGGCGTTTATATTGAGTATTGCTACGCTGCCAAGATTCCTGAACCTCACTGCCTATGGAGAATTCCCGTTCTCGTGGCAGAATACAGAACATTACCTTTCTATTCTGCGTAATCATCAACTCTACTCTTACACTTTTTCGACTAAGGTGCTCAATGATTTTCTTGCAAGTCGTCTCCAATTTCACTAAGATAATGTAATCTGCAAACCGCAGGATGCTCAAATATTCTCGGTTGATCCTAACTCCTAATGCTTTATAATCTAATAGATTTAATATTCCTTTAGCCATTCCATTCCATTTCGTTTATTATCATCTTGAAGGCCCGAAGGTATTACACAAGGGGAGGCAATACAAACATGTGAAGGCATAGAGTGCATAGCATCGGATATATTGTTTTCTTGTTTAAACACTATTTTGGTCACTACTTTCTGTATTTATCGTAAAAAGATTCACCCGCGATTACGATACTCTCTAAAGCGAAATTGACGCGTGGGATCAATTCATAGCAGCTGCCGCAGACAGACCTCACGCAGCTCATGCAGTGTTTTTATTGCGATAGCAATTATATGGACACTCAAAAGCAGATTTCTGCCGTCGGCGTCGCCGTCGCCGTCGGCGTCGCCGTCGCCGTCGCCGTCGCCGTCGCCGTGAGGTTCCGTATGACGTCAATGGAGATGAAATCGTGGCCGCGCGCCGCCGAACGCTGTATGTGCGAGTGAAAGGGCGCGAGGGACGCGCTCTTTCACGGGGAGTGAACGCACGGCGGAGAACAAACGCGCGTTCTGCGCCGTGCTTCCTTAAGGGCTGCAGAAGTAGGCGTCTCTTTCCTCCTTTACAATCACCATATATGTAGAGCAAACGCGCCTTCTTCCGATGCGCGAGAGGCCGTGGGGGAGGGGGGGAAGGGGGAGGGAAGGGAGGCGACGTTTAGCTGCGGCACCAAGTGCCTATTTATATCAGAGGCTCCGGCAACAGTCACCAACGCCGCACGCATTTTGAGCGAACGCGGGCAAAATGCCGACGGCGTCGACAACAGTTCGGCGCGTTGCCGGTGCTGCTGCATGTCCAAGTTTATACAGCTGATAAAGCTAATATCATTACTCCGTATATCTCTCTACAAATTTGCTATCGCAATTGATGCTTCACCTTTCAGGTGAAACTGCGACAACTTTTTGAATAGACGACGCGTAGAGTGCCTCGATGCACGCGCCCCCGCGAACGGAGCGAAGGCGAGCGAGCGCATCGAGGCACTCTAACGACGCGGGCTACTGTGGCGCCATATCGCAGCCATCGTGGCCATAGTGCGTCTTGCGCGGCACTATGCTTTTCTTCTCACGCTTTCGCCATACCCTCCTCCGCTTTCGTCCTCGCGCTATCTTCGCTCTCACCGTCATTCATCGCCCGCTGTCCCCCGCCTTCGCTCTCATCTTTCGGTGTCCTCGTTCGCTCGGTTACGAGGTACGACGCCGACGCTCGCCGTAAGAACGGGTGCATAAGAGGTGCGCTTTAAAATCAGGTAGTTGTGGATTGGGTTGTGGAAGAATCACTAGACGTGGGTCATCAGGTCTCTTATTCATGGCGGGAATTTGGGCTACTCTTCTAGGCAGTAGCGCACCCAGGATTTCTGCCAGCGGGGGGGGGGGGGGGGGGGTTGACAGTTTTCCAATACCATCTAAACAGCACTAATTTCGATTTCTTCACGGGAAATTGTCAAAAAAGGGGCTTTTTGCGAGTGTGCAGACGATTGCGCGTCTTACATCTTAGTTGTAGTACTCAAATGCGTAAGGAACGAAAAGGGGTTAAACAAAAGGCGGGGTTAAGGCGGGGTTAAGTCGGCCTCAAGGGGGGGGGGGGGGGGGGTTACAACCCCCGAATCCCCCCCCCGTCGGTGCGCCACTGCTTCTAGGTCACTACATGTTAAAGCTGAAAGTGGTGCCTGAAACAGCCCAAAAAAGCAAGGTGGAGACCTAATGGAGCTCAACCTTGAGCAGGAATTGGCCACCCCACGCTAATGCAGAACTTAGTCAATACAGCCTTTAGTCAATTAGCCTGATGACATGAATCTTGGAGTATGTAAAAATGTAGGGCAATGAATAAGCTTTAAACTTGAATAAGCCACCCGCCATTCTTTTGCCAAAGAATAGCCTACGACGCCGCATGTCCGGTCACCAAGTTGCATATATGGGTAATAGAATTAAGCACGAAAGCACCTGTGTGCTTGAAGTAGCGTCGTACAAAGGTCGCCCTAAATTTAGCATAAAGTAGTTGTTGTTCTAGGGAATTGTTGACTAGGTTCCAAGAAGGCACAAATACTCATTAACGTATAAGCTTGGCGTATTGATATCATTTATTTAATCAACTTTTCTAAAGAGTTTATTCATGCTCTTGTCATCTCATTCTCCTTCACCATAAAGAGCAGGTTTCATTTTTGCGAGGATACATCGGGGAGCCAAGTGAACAGTGGAACGCCTTAGCAAATTCTTCCAAAATTTTCATGGGCTCGTTGACCCTAAAAAAGAAACAGAGAAGTTTTGACTTTCAAAGTCAATAAAAGGGATCGGCATTTTTGCACACAATATCACAACGTGTACAAAACACTTTAATGAAATGGTAATCACACTGTTGTACATGTCATTGGTACCTTATTGAATTTCTCAGAATAGAGATTTGTTGACATAATAATATGAAACTGCGGTTTTAGTTTTACTTGTATGTCACTTAAGAAATAACGCCAGAAGAACATAGCTCTTCTGCAGTTATTTCCTTAGTTAATTTACCTAATTATACTAACGCGAGTCAGCACTCTCATAGCAGCTAACTTGTAAGTGTTCAGATTTTCTTTTAAAGTTGGCTCTACTAAGGACGAAAAAATTACAGCTTCTCTGTATACCAGGGAAAGCATTTCTTCGTTCCTATGTTACTTGAAAGCTCTCATGAACAGTGGAAGCATTCTCTGAAAGTCGCATAATTTAGGGAAATTTTTACATTGCCAGCTCACGCAGGCTACGAAGCACCGTTTTCGTAATTGCCCACTTAGCGGCAAAAAAATAAAAGGTTGTTTTATGACATGAAATGAAGATCTATTCTTCGGACTAACCTGTGGACACACATTTTGTTCTGCGAATATTGTTCGCATTATCCTGGCATATATTGGTCAACCTTGTTTATGAAACCACATAGTCAAAATTAAGCGTATTTCAAATTGTTCCTACCACTTGGCAACTAAAGCAATCATCAGTTTACGGGACAACTCGGAAAGCAATCACTACATCATTTGCGGCAATCTGCTCCGAGAAGTTCAGCCTATTAGATCGCAGTACATTTACGTAGAATTCAAATAATTTGCACTCGTAGCATGCACCGAAATTCCGCGTTTGAAATATGTCAAAAAATTAATACAGTTCCACGCTTTCAGTAGTTCAGAGCGTCAAAATCATATCTTTGTTTGTTTGTTTTTGTTAATGACAGGAGGTAAGCCAATACTGTTGAGGTCCACAATTCAGAGTAATACCTCATTGCAGACGGCGAATAAGTGGCATCTGGGTGTTCGGGTAGCGGCTCAACTACTATGATACATTTTAATGGCACTGACTAGCAACCTAATGGAGCGTAATATTGAAAAAAAGGTGTTAATGAGGGGTATCAGGTTATCGGATATTTTAAGGCGGATTGCTGTAGAGGTGGTTAGTTTCCATTTGGCGGGCACAGCGAACACCGTCTTGTTGTACTCTGTAAAAAAAAATATGGGCTGGCCATTTGTTCACAATGAAACATTACAGCTCAAGTAAAACCAGTAGTAACAAGCTCAAGTAACACCCCACTGAAACCTGTTTCAACGACACGCCTCGCTGACGGCAGTGCTGAGATCAAGGTAAATGGTAAGGCACGTATACAGTATACTGCAAACTGCCTCGGTGATGAGATAGTGCACGGGAGAGCCTGAAAACATATTTGAGGCTCGAGCGGCCGCGGGCCCCCGCCAGGGCCGCAGGGCTCCGGGGGGAGGTTAGGAAGGAGCGGGTGGGTGGGTGGGAGGGGGGAGGGCGTTCTACGCTGCGATCGCGCGCCTGAGCCGCTGTATCTTGAAAGCCATCTGTGGCGGGGGCAAAATCCGCCCTGCGCTGTGTTTTCGGTCAATTAGCTCGCTGCTGCTGCTGCGCTTGCTCACTTCAGCGTTTTGACAGCGAGGTTCCGCGTTTGTCGAGTGAGATACTGTCGTGTTTGCTTTTGTGCGCGTGACGCCATTCTTATTAATTTAGTTTATCGAAGTTTACTAGTTTATACGGTCGATAAAGGTACTATCTTTACTTCAGATATCTGTCCACTAAATTGCTATCGCAATCGATGCTTCGCGTTTCGGGCGAAAGTGCAACTTTTTTTTTCAGTGAACGCTGTGAGCTGTATTGAATGTTGTGGCTTACAGAATAAACCTTTTCGTAACCATTATCTTGGTATTTCTAGCCAAGAAGACCAGTGGTGATTCCGCTTTCGCCTGTATTGGACCTGTCACGTCTTCCATTTATGCCACAGCGGTTGCATCTCGGCAGTGGGCAAACTAAAAACAACCTTAGTAGTTGTTGCTACACTTTGCTGGTAGTTAAACAAGCCTACATTAATGTACTGAAAAGCTGAATGCAATACAAGTATGTTTGTTAACTGCTGACCATTATTGTTTACAATGCTTGTCTATGGATAGCAAACAAAAAGACCATGAAAGTATTTGCTGAGAGCTGTTATGTTTCTAATAAACCTCTAGGGTTGTTTGTTAAGCCTAATGGTTCAGGTTGGTTACTGGGAACTGAAAAGAATTTTTGAAATTTATGAATATTTACTAAACAACTACCCGTTAATCTATTAAACTATTCTGCAGTTCTTATTCGTGACAATGAGTGCAACACCTCGACGTTGCGGAAGTTGAGCTAGAACACTTAAGCTAAATGTTTGCTTTAAATAAACTCGCTGGACTGTCGTTACCACGCGCGAGCTTAACATAAAACAAGTTTCAGTTGTACTGTAGACGAGCTCTAGCTATATTACCGGCATGTTTTTTTTTCTTTATCTTGATGTTTCCTATATTTCGTATTTCAGCAAATGCTATCAATGCCTGAAAACCCTCAAATATAAAATTTTTGTCCATTTAATTAGAGCGAGAAAAGGTAAATTCCAGGGCGTTTACTTCGGATAAAAGAGCGCACTGACTGATGGTGATCAGTGAAAAAAAAAAGAAATGTCGGAGTGAGGCCAAAAAGCCTCCGTCACTCCTCCAGCTCTCGTTGCCGCTTTCAGTGGCTAGAGCTTGTAATATTTTAAGCTACAGCTAACATCAACAGCCATTTATGACTTTAGTCAGTTAAAAGTGGGCTTCGACGTACATCTGTGCTAGAGCGACTGCTTGCCACTGTACTTCAAAACTTTAGGCTTTTAAACGCACCACACATACGATCTGATTGACGTTTCTGTAGCTCAACAATATGAATCACCTTTTCGTAATTTAACCTCACTTCGTCAACGCACCCTCCCTCGCCCTTACATCCCAACGTCCGCCTTCCCACACCTAACCCTCACCTCACCACGTGAGGGTGAGAGCAGATGAGGGTGAGGGAGGCCGTCGTGAGAGTGCCCATCTCTGTTTGTCGCACAGCGATTTGGAATGATTACACTGTGGCGCGTTACGACCTCGGCCGCTGACGAAGATTGAATATGCATGGGGCCAACTGGGCCGTGTCAAACTTCACGAATTGTTGAAATGCACGTGAATCACGCGAAGGGTAGTTTATATTTGGCTGCACTGTGTCGACTAGATGAGGAGGTGCAGAATTTTTCGAATGTTTCTTTTTTTTTCGAATCAGTGCATGTCTTCGGAACTCTTCTACTTTGTTTGTGATTGTGCACACCGTGTTCACGACGTGCACTTTGGAAGAAATCTAGTTGTCTTCATGCTTTCAAGATTCATGGTCGCATTCACCATAACATGGAGACGCCTATTTTACACAAAAATTTCTAATGCTGATATTTTGTTGCGAGCGATGTGGCGCGTTACAAAAAAATATTATGTTTCGCACTTTGATTGATAGTTCGTTTTATTTTTTTCTAAAACTATTGTTTCTTTAGTTTACTCACTGCACCTCTCTTATTTTTTTATTTTTTAGTACTGCGTCCTTGCAAAAAGGCCACAGTAGGTTAGTGCTACTATTTGAAAACAAGTTCGAAGGCATGAGAAGCTCTTTAAATACCTTGAAATACAGAACACGTTAAAGACCCGGCATATTTTGATTCTGATAGTAAAAGAAAATCGCTAAGGAACAGAAAATGAAACAAAATGAATGTTTAGACAGGAAGGCACTCCAGGGAGTTAAGTCGACAGGCTTTTTGCTGCAATGGTTCTATCTATATAAAGGTAAAAGAAAGCCACTTAGATATTGGAGTCAGCAGAGAATGAGTAGGATAGATTGTTTATTGCTATTCTATTCAGTGTGGCCCTCAGTGGGCTGAAAGTGCTGAAGAATTTTCTGGGACAATTTGCTGAATCATCATTACATAGCACCCTAACGAAAGGAAATGCTAAAAATATGAGGTTGTCTACGCTGAAATAATTTCATCTGATGAGTTACCACTGTTTTAAACTTCCATAATACAAACAGATGTCTCGAGAAAAGAGATGATCGCGTTCTCATTTTCCATTTATTGCAAATTCTGTGAAAAAGAAAAAGAAAAAGTAACCAATAAAACGGTGAAACCATGCATACACGTAGCCCAGCCCGATATTTTTTCTTACCTGTTTTGCGCAGTGCTGTATTGTGCCTTCCTTATTTCTCCGACGAGCGTAGCCTTGTCTGCTATTCTGCACTTTGGCTGTGGAAATAACGCAAAAGCAGTCGCAGGCATTTTAAAACTAATTCAGAAGTTCTTGCTCATATGGAATATAATTCGTTTATTCAAAGGCGGACAACCTACCCGAGCATACGAAATGAATAGCTGCATTCCGCTGATGTTCTCTAGACCTGCTAGACGAGTGTCTATCCCCCCACATTCATCTTCAAGTACTTTCTCATATGCCTGAAAATAAAAAGGAGAGCGATATAGTTTGTCTGTTTACAAAAAGCGGGACCTTTCACTTCACCTGGATGTTTTATGCCGTCGTATTGTTTGAATTTTACTTCATTTTGTGCAGCCTAATTAGTAAACGATTGTTAACGTGGGTGGAAGCCGGCGACAACATCACTGAGTAGAAGGGTGTAAGGAAGATTTTAAAAGTATGGACGTAATGTATGTCCACGTCCATAGTTCACTTTGTCCGTGATAAGGCCTAGCAACCCTGTGCTGCTGCGCTTATTATTTGAGGCCTAGGGGTGCAACCTCACTTCTGTGTTTCGGTGCTTTATTTCAGATTGCTTGTACTCTTTTACTCCATCTATCATAATCACCCTTAGAAGGAAAATTTCAAGCCGAGGCGAATAGTAACCGAATTTCTGGCGACCCACGCCAGCATTTTTAAAACAGGTGGTGTGAATAGTTGCACGGTTTTTGTCAGCTCATTTTTTTTCTGTGTGCAAACAAGAAGTCCCGAGGAAAGAATAGAGCAACCGTGCGCATTTGTCGGTAACCACAATTGACCAATAATCAAGAGCTCTTTTTACACACAACTATATCCCTATCACTATTTCCCACGCTCGCTGACACATTCTCTTTTTTTCTGGGAAAGCTTACTTAAATATCGTGTTGTACATTGTGAGTTGCAATATTTCAAAATATTTCTACCAACTCTGGTCTCATTAGGCCTAAATATATTCCCTAAATAAATATCCTCACACATCAAGTGCATGCGCATTCGTGTTTCAGCCATGTGAGCCGCTCACCTCAGATACACATGGCGCAGTCCTTTCCCTAGTTCGTGGTCAACAAGTGCAACGCTTAGCTCAACGTAATATGGCTACTCACTAATAATTGAACGTGCAGGTGAATAATTTTTGCATAGCTTCGGGGAAAGGAATCGACGCTGCGTAAGCAAGGTTTCTAATCTGGGCTTGTCCATGGGCTGGTGCTGCGCCGCACCTCATTTTAATCTAAACGCAAATGCGATAATGAAGCGCAGTAAGCTGTTATTACATCTGTCGCAATGCGAAGCAATTTCTCGCAGGAGGGCCGTGTAATAATACTATGAATTACAAAACTAGCAGCCTAAGCATTTAAGAGTCATTTGGGAGAATAAATAAATTGAACAGCCTTCACCTTATTAACTGAAATGCTAAATGGTACATTTCTCATATTGCTTGACGTATTAGCAACGTCTATTATTCGCATGCATACACAAATAATAATTTGTCATTTTTTCTAGGACGTCGGCAAAGGTGAAACCAGTTTCATGCTGAGTTACGACCCCGCTGTTATAAATGCATGAAGCAGGTTTCCTAAAAGTGATATTCTGCATGAAAACATGTTCTTGCATGCAACCGTATCATGCATCAAAAACACTTCTAAATAAGTACAGCACATGCAATAGTTTGATACTATGTGTCATGAAGGTAAAAATGTTCGTTATTACTTGCAGATTGTTACATATACATTTACTAGTAAAAAATATATCAGATAAAAATCACGTCAGGTGTTTTTGAAACTCACTTTAACAGTCGTCTGAAAGCCAGTGTTGTCAGCAAGGTCTTCGTTTAACGTTTCGCTCCAGAGAACGCGAATTAGTGAATTATAAGCTTCACGTTTCTGCAATGAAATTTATTTAATAAACTTACAGTCGATAGTGTTAGATGTGAATGGTAGTGTAAATATGTCACATTGGTTTGAATAATATATCTAATAATGTGATGTACAAGGTAACACCATAATGTTTTTTGCTCAATCAGGACGCCCTTGAGCTTATCTTCCTGTGCTATTTCTAGTTGCGTAACTCTTTCGAATTGTATGTAACCAATTTTTCAATTGTTTAAGAATTCAGCGCACCCTTCTGAAAAACTAAACACCCGATGAGCATTTAATTTGGTAACTGCATTCCATAAGCCCTTGTCTTTACACGGATCTTAAAAAAGGGGTTTATACCAGTAGTATATCAGCAGAACATATACACACTGCAAGGAGCAAACTACACAAGTTCAATGTCACATACAATCGGTTACCTGACACAAACATGCTGGTACATTGAGCAACGCATTGTTTAACACAAAGCAATTTCGGGCAATCAGCTACATTTAAAATGGTTCCCGCAACGATTCTTGAAGCGCGTGGGAACAGCATAATTTCGTGTTTTCCCTTACTTCATTTCTCATGTCAAGGGGAACGCACTTCAGCTCCTGTTAGTAGCTGTTTCATGGCTGTAGACAACATAGGAGTCACTAATTAACTAATAAAAAATGGGCATTTAAAGATGACCTGGTTCACTATGGCGCAGTTGTTGAAGGCTACGAAGCTCTCCGTATTAACATTGCTACGCCTCTGCGCCCCTCTTCCCTTTTCCCAGCTGCTCTGGGTTGTCAGCCACAACATCGAGAGCGTTTGGATGAAATGTACAGCCATGAGCAAAAGCAACAGGCCCCTGGGAGTGCGTGCCGAGGAGCACGCGAACGCCACCTGGCGCCATGCCGCTCAGGCTTGTGTGACTTAAATTCTGGCATATACGCACGTCTGAATGCCATTTCATCGAATAATATAGGGAATAACATACGCGGCACGCCGAAACTGATGTCACACAAGCTCCTGCGGCATGGCGCCAGGTAGAGCTGGCATGCTTTTCGGCACGCAGTCGCAAGGTACGTGACTTTTGCCCAGAACGGTACATTCCTATTGTATTAAATAATGTGATTCCTGAGCTAACGGTAGTCTGTGGGAACGAGTGCGTCCCTTCAAGAGATTCTAAGATTTAGCCTCCGTTTGTGTCTTCAAAAATACAACAGATGGTTTCGCGTAAATAATCACACTTTAAATCAGGCGCAGGGTATCACGGCTTATGGAAACCAATGAGCCAATGGTATATTTGTGCGAATTTTGAATGATCTTTGTGACGCGTTGTCTGAAATTTACCACCTAAATGCTCGATATCAAGCTCAGTATACCCCAAATGCTGTTCAATGAAAACAAGGCATTTTTATTAGAGACGTTACGCCGAAGCCAAGAGGTATAATTTTGTCGCGATCTAGCTGGCTCCAAACTTTCAGGTATAGAAGAAGACACAGAGCGCTCAGAAGCTCCAGTTTTCGCGTCTGTCACATGAAAACATGCAAAAATAGAGTAAGCTCCGCACGCACGACCACTCTTCAGGAAGAACACATGAATAGTCCAACTCACCTGGAATGATTCCCGCCAGTAGGCCAAACATTCTTCCGTCTTTTCATAGAACAGAGAAGAAACCAAAAATTACAATTGTGCAAGAGTAAGCACAAGTAGTTGAATTAGGCGGAAAGTAAGTAGAAAAATTGCTTGAGCTTCTGAGCCAAACAAAAAGCCACTTGTAATGCGACAAAACGCTTGGTAAGCCGGAATGCTCTCAGCAACGAAACACGTTTGGCAGCGCCGCCTTGAAGCTCGCGTGCCATCTCCCTGTGACCTCAAGCATTCTGCTCGCGTCTGCTCGCGTCCAAATAATAAAAACGGACGACATTCTACTCGAAGAGAGCTAAACACTCAACTTGGCAAGCTTCAAGAACTTTCGCTGATACACAATGGCCCGAACAGAAAATGCTTAGAAATCCATCACGTCAAAGTGATGCATCGGCTTTGGTGTATCGGCGCAAAATTAGAAAACGTTGATCTTCAATTTCACTTGTAATAATCAAGTATTGTTGCAAGGTAAATGAAAATGAGCGTCTTCAGAAATACTTTGTCAGTGTACGTGAATTTAGGGTTTCTATTTGAAGTCCCTTCAACTGACGCCCACTTTTGTCGGCATCATGAGGTGAAGTCATTACGTAGGTGGTAGATTCGATCACGATGGATGGTACGGACCACTGCGGGGGTCAACCACTTCAGTGCGAAGCTTTCTAAGCCTGTATCCCTCCGGCCCACTTCCCACCCCCCTCTTATCCACATCAAAGATATCCATCGCAGCAGGTGGTATATTATGTAAGCATATCGTTCCTGTGCTTGACTGACCGTAATAGCACATGCGTTTATCATCAGTACAGTTTCACCTATGAAATATGTTATCCGAAATCACGTTCGAGTTTTAGGTTGTTGCCTACGCGAAAGCGTTTACTTTTTGAAGAAAAGAAAAAAAAAGACACTCGAGCAAAAACACGTCGGGACAGAATCGTTCATATAACGCGAGGATCTCTTACTCCAAGCCAATATCACTTCCTCTATCACTTCCTCGACCAAACGAAGTCCACTTGGAGAGTGAAGGAGCCTTTCACTGAGTGTGGGGCTTCAAACCGGTCAAATGCGTGACTTGAATTTTTGCAAAGCACCTGCTGCTGGTCCTTAAACATGCCTTAGAGTAGTTCACGTCACTCATGTGCTCGATGGGTACGAAGGGCGCAGCATATTGGGCCACCTGCCTTTCTCACCTGCTTTTCTACAGTGTTACTGTAGTCCTGCTTGGAACTACAGTAACACCATGCCGCCAGAAACGTATTTCACAAGGCGATGCCGCTTATTGGATCGTACCTTGGCTCTGTCTTCCGATGTGGGTGACCCCACGAGCCTTTTCAGCAAGAGGAGCCTCACCTACTGGATGGCAGTCATGCGCAGAATACATTAAGATGCTTTCCAAAGTATAGTTAGGCGGGCGAGCGCATGCCAGAAAGAAACGGTTGTAGCTGCTTGTTTCATTCTTCGCCGTATTGTACGTGTAAGTTTATGCTTTGTATCGTGGTCGGTATATGATGTGTAATCATCTGTGAATAAGATCTGCTGCCTACGTTGTCAGGGTGGCATAACCTAGTCAGGCTCTCTCAGGGCCTTTTGTTGTGCCTCCTAAGCAGATTTGAGTGAAATTGGCTCAAGTAAAAGAGAAACAAGAGACAAAGAAAGAAAGAAAGTTATAAACGCCAAATCCGAGCGAACTCAGCGCCTGGCTGCACGGTTTACTTGCTGAGATTACAAAACGTCATGAGCAGTTTGTGGTTTGTCAGGTCAACTTGGACTGGATCCGCCCCACGTGCGCGGTAAAATCGCCAGGCTGAATGTTTTGTTTAAGTGTTGTTGCATAATCAAACAGGTTTAGCAAATGCCACATTATATATATATATATATATATATATATATATATATATATATATATTACTCCTGATCCACAAAGTTATTTTTCTTTCTAAAGTAGTTCAATCATACTTTTCCCGCACTAAAATTTTTCAGAAATACTTGTTTTCAATTATGAACGAAGAATGGCATCGTTTACTGGGAAGTGTTGAATGCACATCTTATGTTTCATTTGGAAAACTGCCGAAAAACCATCTTTTGTAAACCCTCTCCTGCTTGCGCAGCATTTCTGCCTGCAGACTGGTGTAAATAAATTTAAAAAATATCATAACACTTATTTGACTGGACCTACATTGGCTGCATATCCGTCATTGTCTGGTTGGCACGCTCTGCAAGACCATTCCTCTGAGGATGATATAGCGTAGGCTGTCGGAATATGGAACCTTCTTCTGCCACGTGCGCTGTGAACTGGTGACAACGGTCAGTTATTATGACCTGCGGTAGACCATGTCGAAAGGTCACGTAACGGAGGAGGAAGACATACATTTAGTCAGCGCCAGTGGCTAAGGCAGAAGTTCTTTACGCGGAAAGGGCAGGCACCCATATGACCGAAGCCGGGAGGGGGAAGGAGAGCGTAATGATCTAGATTCCTAGCCGTTTATTCTCCGTCGTACATCTGTCCAGCGCCCCAATTAGGTGCTCCGCAGCCGTGGCGAACTACGGGCCAATGGCCCATATCAGGAATGTCAGTGCTCCAATGTTGCACAAAACAGACCCATTCCAATAGGTGCATTGTTTAATAGGCACGTTCCAAGGTCGCCAGACATGCCAGTGACGTGCACTATGTTTGTTTGCGAAATGTCGAAGCCAAGCGTCGAAGCCGTCGAATCTATCTTCCCTTTGCCCTTAATCGCCTCCACAGAGGCGCCGAGGAAGCGTTCTCTGTTTTAACGCTGGCATGAGCCTTGTACACACGCACAATATGGCTCCTCTTTAGCAGCTGTCTGTACATATTGGTCTGAATGGAATGAAAAATGAACGCCAAGCTAAAAATATAATTTCACAGGTCGCTGAGAAGTTCCATCAATCTTCAGTCAGTGCTATATCGTTTATCATTGACGCGCGTAGCCAGGAACTTCACTGGTGGAGCTCATGAAGACGCGGTTGCTGCTGCGCCGCAGCACTAACGTGCCCTCATGAGCCGCATCAATTTCAGTTATTTTGCTTTTATTTGCGATATATCCGAAAGCGTCTAGTGATAGACATCAGTAGCGAGCGCCCGTTGAGGTCGAAAAGACCCTCAGAAGGCTTCATCTAAAAAGATAATTGTCATTCAAATTATTTTAACACGTAAGACACCATTTTCTGCGATATATGACCCATGTTGCCCGACATGCATGATTGGCCTTCCTGTTATGCGATAACTGCGAGTTTACGTTTTCTTGTCATGCTTGAGAACTGCCTGTGAAATTAGAAAATCAAAGGCAGAAAACTTACGGCGTTATCCTTCTTGCCAGAGGCTTCTTCATCAGTTTGCTAGAAGAAAATTTATTTGAAAAACAATGACTGAAATAATATAACAAAAATTCGTAAAAAATGTTACAGGCATCTCCTTACGCATGTTCCAAAAATAACTAAAAGCAGTATATGAGGTTTACTGTTTTATTGTATGAGGTGGAACGTGTCTGAGGATTACCTAATGGAGGAGGAAGACAGGCATTTTGGCAGCAGTCTAGCCACAGCGATCGATGGGGCTGAGATCGCTGAAAGTTTGGTTCCAACGGATAAGCCTCCTCGTGTTGTTACGTTAAATAAAAAAATTAACGTGTTTTTTGAGATGCCTATACAATGGCTTTATTGGGCATTGATGTGACTGTTTCGGTAGAGAGCCTAGAATTCAAAATACTACTGAAAAAGTCGCACTTCCGGCAGTAAGGCGAAGTATCGATTGTGACAGCAAATTAGTGGACAGCTATACGAAGTAAGGATAGTAGTTTTATCGGCTGTGTAAACTTGTAAGCATAGGCATATTAACTAAATTAAGAACCATGGTGTCAAGCGCGCAGAAGCAAACATGAATGCATCTCACTCGATGACCGTGGAAACTCGCTGTCAAAACACCGAAGTGAGCAACCGCGGCTGCAGCAGCGAGCGAATCGACCGTTGTGCTGCCGCTCGCATCAACGCGAACTAAGCAGCGAAAACACAGCGCAGGGCACTCTGTGCCCGCCGCCTATGGCTCTCAAGATACAGCTGCGCGGGCGGATGCACGCGGCGTCGAATGTGCCCCTCCCCAATCCTGCCTACCCTCCATTCGGAGCTTTCCGGCTCGGCGGGCGCGCGCGGCCGCTCTGGCCGCCCCATAGAGTTAATATACTGACTCTAGAGGACAAGCTGCCCATAGGGACCATGCTTTGAAATCGGTCACCGCAAGAGCGCCGCCATTATGATACGCGGACGTTGCCAGCTCCTGAAACGCTTGCTAGACTTCGCGATAGTAATCAGTATTAATCTGGCAACCTATAGCTTGTAGCATGTGTGCAGCCGTGCAGCTGGAATTTACGCAACCCAAGGATAACCCTGTTAAAATTTCCGGCGGTATGTGGTTTTCAATGGTCAAGCACTAGAGAAAATACCGTATAGCTGCTGAGGCTTCCCTGTTTGCTGTCGCAAGTGTCACTTGACGAGCAATAGGTAAAAAAATGCTGTACTGTGATGCTTCTCGAACGATTGCGATGAATCACGAAAGCTGTCTACTCGCGTGATGTTCTGAACAAGTCAGACACGTTTACTTACGTGTGAAAGGAAATGCCAGAGCCCTTTGGAGCTCAAAAGGCACGAAGGTGCCATCGCGTCAACCGATGTCGTCGCGCGACCACATGTCAGAGCTAAACTTTCCAAACGAAACTACCACGCATCCGAAAACAAAAATAAAAAAAATATCAGAAACCGAAACTTGCGGTATTGAATGATTGCGTACATCGTGAATCGCATAAATTACGTTAGCAAGCGCTTCCTGTAAGCTTAATATTCACACATAACCTTCATAAAGCCATCAGGTATTCGTTTCTTGTGACACAGCATAAGGTGACCTATACTTGTTTCCATCTCTCAAAAATAATTGCGCTGGCAATATTGACAAGTTACAAGATGGCGCCGACAAGATGGCAGGGCCCTAGCGGTCCCCTACCTTTTCTGCCCAGCTTTGCCTCTAGAGTCCGTTTATTAACTCTATGGGCCGCCCGGAGGAGAACGCGACCCCCTCCCTACCCTTCCTCCGGAGCGATGTCCGCGACTGGAAGACGGCGCGCTACCTTCCCGCTTCCCTGCCTTGCGTGCGTTAGACTGCAATAAAACATGGATTCTGAGACAACGGATGCGCACACGGTCATAGTAAACCAAACACATAATATTTTATGAAACTACACATAAGAGCGCGCAAATATATAATGTTTTGGAAGCCAGCAATACTGAGAGTAGAAACAATAAAAATCAGACCAAATATACATTATTTTTTTTTCGACTAACGAATACTAATAGGCAACATTTGAAGCCTAGCGTGGTAGGGGGCTCGGTTTGATTCAGTGGCTAAGAGGATCTGCTGTTTAGGATTAGGCCGCGGCAGCTGCGAGCACATTCCTGTTGAGTGGCACGTAAGAATTATTGTGTACCTTTTCGTAAATCAAATATTAATTGATTTCCGATAATGATCCCATGTCACCCTATCACGCTCCTAGCAGTCCGCGATTGGCTAAGGATAAAGCTCACAATTAATTT
>NC_051161.1:184899107-184931941 GCF_013339745.2 Dermacentor silvarum | reverse complement strand
ATAGACTTATGTAGGAGTTCTTTGATGTCATCGAGATTGTGGAGGAGTCCTCGGACATTCCACTGTAATATTTGTGTATCCATGTTGAATGTGGGTTTTGTGCTGTGTGTTAAGAAAGCGGAATTATGGCGTGTTCGTTCTCGGCGTGATCGTTCTCTGGCCCGCGCCGACCGCGCGTTGTTCAACATTGCGTCTTTATCTTGGCCTGCTGCCTATCATCATTCCCACGTGGAAAGCAAGCACTGATTCCAGTGAGCGACAGCTTCCTGCAAGCCCAACAGGTGTCGTCGGCTTTGTTGAGCACCGCTCATAACAAGCAGGACCATCACCGAGACTTCACTGGTGGCAGCGACGGCGCACAGGCATTGCCTCACGCATTTTCTCTTTATCTTGGCCTGCTGCCTATCATCATTCCCACGTGGAAAGCAAGCACTGATTCCAGTGAGCGACAGCTTCCTGCAAGCCCAACAGGTGTCGTCGGCTTTGTTGAGCACCGCTCATAACAAGCAGGACCATCACCGAGACTTCACTGGTGGCAGCGACGGCGCACAGGCATTGCCTCACGCATTTTCTCTGTATGTGCAGGTTAGTTCTGTTAAAATTTTGACAATTCTTCTGCTTTTGACCTATTCGCTGTCGCTGATGATGTGTAGTGTTTAATGGCGCAAGGGCCAGCTATGGCCAAAGAGCGCCATGACACATGGTGATGATTTCTGAATGCATTATGGATGGAGGAGTGGACAGTAGCATGCAAATGGTACATAAAAGGTGGCTGTAAAGAGGCCTAAAACAAATCGCTATAAATTGCGTAAAATATATGAGCGTTAAAATAATGACAAAAACTAATGATGTGAGGTATGAGCGTAAAGGTTTCGTTACAAAGCGGTGACATAATAAAGTATATGCAATAGCACTATTGCCTCACGAGGTCCTTGAAATCAAGGACTGAGAGGCACGTGCTGTAAAATGTTTTTGCACTGCAGCTGCAGCCTGCAAGTCGAGACTGCGCTACAGATACCCTGGCCAGATGACTTGTAACGTGTTTACATCTGCTAAAAACTTTAAGACGGCATTAAAATCAAAAAGCGGTTCATGGCTAAGAAAGAATGCTGGGTGAAGGGGGATGTACTCACGATACGCGGGATAAAAGTACTTTTTACGTTGAGCTTCTATTTCTGGGCACTGGATAAGGACATGGAGAACTGTAAGTATGTCGCCACACCTATCACATGTCGGAGGATCACTTCCTGTAAGGAGATACGAGTGTGTTCCATAGGTATGTCCTATCCTTAACCTGCAAAAAAGCACTTCCTTGTGTCTTGTTGTTTTCTGAGATATCCATCTCCCAATTCTTGGCTTGATTTCATGTAGCTTATTTTGCACTTGATTATCCCACTGCCTTTGCCAATATTTTCGTAATTCATGGCGCAAGAAAGGCTTTAGGTCAGTGGAAGGGATGGCTATGTTTCTATTCGTATGTTCAAAAACTACTGAAGTGGCACTTTCGTCTGCAGCTACGTTGCCTTTAATGCCTCTATGGCCAGGTACCCAGCATATTATGATTACTTGGTTGTCCTTGTAAGCTGAGCATATCAAGCTGTACAGTTCGTTATAAACTGAATTCTTGTGTTTTCGTAGACTCATTAGAGCTCTAACGACGCTCAATGAGTCTGTGAACACAATTGCTTTTGTAATATTCATTTGTTTTATGTGTTTGACTGCTGAAAGGATTGCGTATGCTTCTGCTGTAAAAATACTTGTATGTGGATTTAGTGCCCCGGACACTGAAAGAGACGGTCCCAAAGCTGCGTAAGCAACACCAGTAAACGATTTGGAGGCGTCCGTATAAAATTCACTGCAAGAATACTTCTCCCGAAGTCCAAGAAAATGCGAATGTATGTGTGCTTCAGGTGCCCATTTTGATATTTCTACGAAAGAGATATCGTACTGGATGGTCTGCCACTCCCAAGGTGGTGGAAGCCTAGTAGGAGCCATTAGGACATTCTTTAGAAGAGGGACGCCTGTTTCTTCTGAAAGTGCTTCCAACCGGTGTGACAGAGGAGGCCTAGTGGCCGGGCGGTTACGGAACAGCCTGGCCGTGGACAAGTCGCGAATGGTAGAATGACATGGATGCTGGCTATCTGATTCAACCTTCAGGGCGTAGGCAAAACTTAAGTAAGTCCTTTGGAGATGTAGTGACCACTCGTTTGATTCAACGTACAGGCTTTCTACAGGACTAGTCCTGAAGGCACCTGTAGCAAGACGGATGCCTAAGTGGTGAACGGAATCTAGCATCTTCAAAGCACTGGGTGCAGCGGAATTATATACTATAGCTCCGTAGTCGAGGCGCGACCTTATGAGACTTTTGTAGAGGCTCAAAAGGCATCTCCTATCGCTTCCCCATGATGTCCGGGACAATAGCTTCAGTAGATTCATTGTCTTCAAACACTTCGCTTTCAGATATTTCAAATGGGGGATAAATGTTAATTTAGAATCTAAAATGAGGCCTAAAAATTTATGTTCATGGCTCACAGATAGCCGCTGTCCATTAAGATGAATACAGGGGTCAGGTAGTATACCTCTCTTGTTCGAGAAAAGAACGCAAGTGCTTTTTTGAGGGTTCAGTTTAAATCCATTCTCGTCAGCCCATTTACAAACTTTGTTTAACCCAAGCTGTACATGTCGCTCACAGATAGAAATGTTACATGATCTAAAACCTATTTGCACGTCATCCACATACACGGAATAAAACATTGTACGAGGTACGACAGTGTGGAGCGAGTTCATTTTCACAACGAAGAGAGTACAGCTCAGCACACCACCTTGAGGTACACCTGTTTCTTGAGTAAATGGACGAGATAGGATATTGCCAACCCTAACACGGAACGTGCGGTTAGATAGATAGCTTTGAATCACGTTCAACAGGTTGCCTCGGACTCCCATTCCAGCCAGATCAAGGAGAATTCCAAAACGCCAAGTTGTGTCATATGCCTTCTCCATATCTAAAAATACCGATAATAAAAACTGTTTGTGCACGAAGGCATCTCGGATATTCGCCTCGATGCGGACAAGGTGATCAGTTGTGGATCTACCCTCCCTAAAACCGCACTGCAAGGGGTCTATTATTTTGTTGATTTCAAGATAATGGATCAGGCGTCGATTTACCATTTTCTCAAAGAGTTTGCATAAGCAGCTTGTCAGGGCTATAGGCCTATAGCTGCTGGCCGAACACGGGTCCTTGCCTTCTTTAAGAATAGGTATTATGATTGCTTCCTTCCAGGCGGACGGAATATAGCTGGCAGAGAAAATGGCGTTGAAAAGCGATAGGAGTGTTTTGTGTGCTTCGGGGTGTAAGTGTTTTATCATCTCGTAAACTATTCGATCGTTTCCGGGGGCCGATTTATTACAACAATTTAGTGCAGTCTGAAATTCTGCCATGTTAAACGGGCGGTTGTAAGGTTCATTTCTTTCTCCTTTCCGATCCAGAGGCAGTCGCTCTGCTTGTCGCTTGTGTCTCAGGAATGTATCTGAATAATGGGATGAACTGGAAATGTACTCAAAATGTTCCCCTAGAGAATCAGCTTGGGCCTCAAGAGTGTCTCCTTGTGTATTCACTAATGGTAGAGGATGGGTTTCACGACCTTTTATCTTGTTTACCCTTGTCCAAGCTTTTCTTTCATCTGTATAAGAATTTATGCTAGAGATGTATCTCTGCCAGCTTTCCCTTTTGGCACGGCGGCGTGTTCTTCTTCCTTCAGATTTTATTTTCTTGAAGCTGATAAGATTCTCTGTAGTCGGAGAGTCACGGAGGTGATTCCAAGCCTTATTTTGTTTTTTTCGTGCTTCTCTACATTCATCATTCCACCAGGGAACACGTCGTTTAGAAGGCGATCCATTTGTTTCGGGGATACATATTGACGCCGCATCAACAATAAACGCTGTCAAATACGCCACTGCATCATCGATAGGAAGTGTAGAGATGTCTTCCCAGTTCATGCGCGTGAGTTCTTTATAACGCTTCCAGTCGGCTGACTCGACTTTCCAATGGGGGACCCGTGGAGAGCACTCATCTGCTTTTGTTAATTTTATGACAATGGGAAAATGGTCGCTCCCATATGGATTCTTAATCACGTTCCACTCTAGGTATGGTACGAGCGTGCTAGATGCAAGGCTTAAATCGATAGATGAATATGTTTTGTTTGCCATGCTGTAAGATGTAGGCTCTTTTTTATTTAGTAAGCATGCACCTGTAGAGAGGAAGAAGCTTTCTACTAGGCGCCCTCTAGCATCACAGCGACGATCTCCCCAAAGGGTGTGGTGTGCATTAAAATCGCCCACGACAATATAAGGCTCGGGCAGTTCACAGATAAAACTGTGAAATTCTGTTTTTGACAGGTGGTAGTTTGGGGGGATGTATAAAGAGGTAATTGTGATCATCTTATTAAATAGTACTGTACGGACAGCAACTGCCTCTAGAGGCGTTTTAAGCTGTATTTGCCGGCAAGCAACACCTCTATCTACTATTATGGCCACACCGCCCGACGAGACAAGGGCGTCGTTGCGGTCTTTTCGGTAAATGGCATACTGCCGGAGAAAGTTCGTGTGGGAAGAATTAAGATGTGTTTCTTGGACACACAGCACCCTTGGATTGTACTTATGTAGGAGTTCCTTAATGTCATCTAGATTGTGGAGTAAACCCCTAACATTCCACTGTACGATCTGTGTATCCATTTTATATGTGTTTTGTGCTGTGTGTCTAAGAGAGGTAAATTAGGCTAGCTCACGAGGCCTTTCCAGGCCCCGTGATGGGGGTTTTCCCTTTCTTGCCGGCGCGCTCGAGGGAGCTGCGCCGTTCTTTGGGCGTCTGAGACGCCGGTGTTTTGTTTGTTGTATCCATCACCTCGTCTGAGGCGGTGGATAGTGCCCGCTCAGCGGGCACGTTTGCACGGGTTTCGGGCCTATCTGCACGGGCAGTGGCCCTGGGTCCCCCAGACCCGCGGGTCTGCTGGCCCTCCTTGGCAGGGGGCGGAACAGCACTGGCTGCTCCAGCCAGGGGGGCTGATGGCGTGACCGCCGTCACACTCCGTGTGACTTGGGCGGCCGCCGAATGATGTGACGTTGCCCCCCGGCGCGCCACATCGGTGTAGGACGGATTAGACTGGTTGTTCGTCGAGAAACGTTTACGTGCCTCTTGGAATGATAGGTTGAATTTGATTTTCAGTTCGATGATTTGCTTTTCTTTTTTCCACGATGGACACGAACGGGAGTACGCTGGGTGATCTCCGTCACAGTTAGCACAGTGGGTGGTGAAAGTGCAGGTATCAGACGAGTGCTCATTGGATGCACATTTTGCACAGGTGGTGCGCCCTCGGCAGCTTTGCGAACCATGCCCGAACCGCTGACACTTAAAGCATCGGCGCGGATTCGGGATGTATGGCCGTACACGGAGTTTGCAGTATCCAGTTTCTATCGAGTCTGGGAGGTTACTCGTTCCAAAGGTTATGATTACATGTTTTGTTGGGATTTGCTTGTCATCGCGCCTGATCGTGATTCTTTGGACCTTTACTACATTCTGATCTTGCCACCCCTCGAGTAGCTCGCTCTCACTAAGATCGATTAGGTCATCTTCAGAGATGACACCGCGGACAGTGTTCAATGATCTGTGTGGGCCCACTGATACAGGGATGTCTCCAAAAGCAATGAGTTTTGATAATTTGCTGTATTGGGTCTTGTCACGAACTTCAAGAAGAAGGTCGCCGCTTCCCATCTTAGTTACTTTGTAGCCTGATGATGATGATGATGATATTTGGTGTTTTGTGGCGCAAGGGCCAAGTGTGGCCAAAGAGCGCCAAGACAATGAATGGTATGTTTGCCATGATCAGTGAGTTCCGATGACAGGATGCAATGTGGCTGTAAAGGGGCCTAAGAACAAATCGCGGTATAGAAGCGTAAAACATATATCGAATAGAATTATGGCAGTGACGTGTGGAATGATCTATGGGTAGTGAACGGATGAGAAATGGTCATGGTGCTTAGAGTATTAAGAATATAAAAGCAGCACGACGCCTACCGGAAGCCTTTGTAGACAAAGACCAGGAGGCACGTGCTTTCTTTAAAAAAAAATACCGCAGCAGCGGCCTCTCCAGAGAGGCCGTGCTACAAGTCACCTGCATATATAACACGAAAGTTAGGTATATCCTTTAAAAACGCGATAACGGATTGGTATTTAAAAAGAGGTTCATTGCCCAAAAACATACATGGATGTAATGGTAGGTTCTGCCGTAATGATAATGAAAAATGTATTTTCCTCTGAGGCTCCAGTTCAGGGCATTGCAGGAGGACGTGAAGTACACTGAGTGGCTCGCCACATTCGTCACAGACAGGCGGAGCGCCACCGGACAATAAGTATGCGTGTGTACTGTATGTGTGTCCTATCCTGAGTCTGCAAAGTGTAACCTGTGTGTAGCGTGTTTTCGATTCTGACGGCCAATGAGCGAGATGAGGCTTGATAGTATGTAGTTTGTTGTTCGTTTCTCTGTCCCACAGACGTTGCCAGTAGGCTCTGACCTTTTTCTTGATAAGTGGCTTTAGGTCCATTACAGGGACGGCTGTGGGCGAAGTGGCAGCGTCTGTATGAGCAGATGTGGCTAGCTTGTCGGCCAACTCATTCCCTTCGATCTCGCGGTGCCCTGGCACCCAGCACAGCACAATTTGTTGCTTAGATGCATACGCGGTGCAAAGTATGGAATAAAGAGCTATAATGACGGGGTTTCTGTGCCTACTGAGAGTTTTTAAACATTTCAACACGCTCAAGGAGTCAGTGTAAATGACTGCCTTGCGTATGTCTAGCTGTTTGATCTGTTTAACCGCCGCCAGGATGGCGTAGGCCTCCGCTGTAAAGATGGTTGTGTTTGGGTGTAGAACTCCGGCAGCCCAAAAGGATGGACCGACCGCCGCGTAAGACACGCCAGTGTGCGACTTTGAGGCGTCAGTAAAATATTCCGGACAAGAGTATTTGTGCTGCAATTCGAGGAAGTGCATACGGATATGTGCGACCGGCGCATTCTTTGTAACATCAACGAAGGACAGATCACAGTCAATCAGCTGCCACTGCCATGGCGGCAGCTGTACAGGAGAGTACATGACATCGTGTTCGTGGAGCGACACATCCATCTCTTCGGCAAGACTTCTTACTCGCAGTGCGTAGGGCTTTCTTTCGCTAGGGCGGTTCTGAAAGGTTTGGGCACTGGACAGGTCATTTATAGTTGTGTAGGTAGGGTGAGTTTTGCTTGAGTTTACTTTCAGGAAATACATAAAGGACAAGTACGTTCTCTGCAGATGGAGTGACCATTCATTTGATTCTGCATATAGGCTTTCTACGGGGCTTGTTCTGAATGCACCCGTAGAGAGGCGGATGCCGAGATGGTGGACAGGGTCCAGCATCTTCAAGGAGCTCGGAGTCGCGGAGTGGTATATAATGGAACCGTAGTCTATACGTGATCGAATCAGGCTCTTATAGAGATTCAGTAGACATTTTGTGTCACTACCCCACGTAGTGCGAGACAACACTTTCAAGATGCTCATTGTCTTCATGCACTTGTTTCTTAGATACTTTAGATGTGGGATAAATGTTAACTTCGCGTCCAGAATTATGCCTAGAAATTTGTGTTCAGTTTTTACAGGTAGACCCTCACCTTGCATCTCGATGTTGGGATCAGGGTGCAGACCTCTCTTTCTGGAGAAGAGGACGCATGTGGACTTTTGTGGGTTAAGCCTAAATCCATTCTCGTCTGCCCACTTACATAGTTTGTTCAAACCAAGCTGAACCTGCCGCTCACAGATTGCAAGGTTACATGAGGTGAACCCTATCTGCACATCGTCGACATATACTGAATAAAATATGTTGCGTGGGATGTACAGACGCAGAGAGTTCATTTTTATGATAAAAAGGGTGCAACTGAGCACACCACCCTGTGGTACTCCAGTTTCCTGAACATATGGTACTGATAAGGCATTACCCACACGGACACGGAATCTGCGGTTGGACAGGTAACTTTCAATGATATTCAGCATATTTCCACGTATTCCAAAGTGTGCGAGGTCTCGCAGTATTCCGAACCGCCACGTGGTGTCGTATGCCTTTTCCATATCGAGGAAAACAGACAGGAAGAATTGCTTGTGGACAAAGGCTTCACGAATCTGAGCCTCTATGCGTATCAGATGGTCAGTGGTGGATCGGCCATCGCGAAACCCACACTGGTATGGGTCAAGCAGCTTGCTTGATTCTAGGAAATGTATTAGACGCCGGTTTATCATCTTCTCGAAGACTTTGCAGATGCAGCTTGTTAGAGCTATGGGCCGATAGCTGGATACGGACGATGGATCCTTGCCCTGCTTTAGGATAGGGATCACTATGGCCTCTTTCCAGGCAGAGGGGATCTCGCCGGAGGTCCAAATAAAGTTATACAGACAGAGAAGCGTTTTCTTCGTTTCAGAGGGCAGGTTTTTTAACATTTCGTATAGTATGCGGTCAGAGCCTGGGGCAGATTGGTTGCAACAGGTGAGTGATGCATACAGCTCTGCTAGAGAGAAAGGTAAGTTATATGGCTCGTTCCCGGTGCTCTTTCGGTCTAGGTTTTTCTTTTCTATTGCTGCTTTGTATTTTGTAAATGCTGGAGAATAATGTGATGAACTGGACACATGTTCAAAATGAGCACCCAGATGATTTGCTTGGTCCTCCAGGCTGTCTCCCTGCGTGTGTATCAGGGGAGGCGGATGTGTTTGTCGTCCTCTTACTCTATTGACCCTGTTCCAAACCTTGGCCTCATCCGTGTACGAATTGATGCTTGATAAGAATTTTTGCCAGCTGTCTCTCCTGGCTTGTCTGCGCGTTCTCCTACCTTGGGACTTAATTTGCTTGAAATTGACAAGGTTTTCAGCAGTAGGAGAATCGCGAAGCTGCCTCCATGCTTTGTTCTGCTGCCTACGCGCATTCCGGCATTGTTCATTCCACCACGGAACACGAGGTTTACTAGAAAGTCCACTTGTTTGGGGAATACACTTAGATGCTGCATCAATTATGAAGTTGGTAAAAAACTCGACGGCGTCGTCAACTCCGAGCACAGACATCTCAGCCCACGAGATCGTACTGGTAAGTGTCTGGTATTTCTCCCAGTCCGCTGCATCGACCTTCCACCGGGGAGCATGTGGTAGAGATTCGTGTTGTCTTGTTGCTCTCAGCAGTATTGGGAAATGGTCGCTCCCGTAAGGGTTTTTTATAACTTCCCATTCAAGTTCGGGTAATATGGATGGAGAAGCTATGCTGAGATCTATAGAAGAAAAAGTTTTGTTTGCAAGACAATAATATGTGGGTTCTTTTTTGTTTAGCAGACATGCACCGGATGAGAAAAGAAAGCCTTCAATTAGACGGCCTCGAGCATCGATGCGAGAGTCGCCCCACAGTCCGCTGTGTGCATTGAGATCCCCAAGAACAAGATAAGGTTCTGGCAATTCGTCTATTAGGGACTGGAATTCATGTTTGTGTAAGTGGTAATGTGGAGGTATGTAAAGCGAGCAAATGGTGACGAGTTTGTTTAAGAGAACAAGTCGAACTGCCACTGCTTCGAGGGGCGTTTGCAGCGGTAAACGTTGACACGCTATGCTTTTCTGAATTATAATGGCAACACCGCCTGAAGATGCAAGAGCATCATCGCGGTCTTTACGAAACGTAACATACTGTCGAAGAAAGTTTGCATGTTCCGATTTTAAGTGAGTTTCCTGTACACACAGCACTTTTGGATTGTGTTCGTGGAGAAGTTCTTGCACATCATCGAGGTTCCTAAGAATGCCTCGGACGTTCCACTGTATGATTTGTATATCCATACCGAAAGTAAAATTGGTGCTGTGTGTACAAAAAAGGAAGTGTTGCCTTAGATTACAGAACCTTTTCCAGGCCCTGTAACACGGGATTTGTCCTTTCTGAAGCGGTCGAGGGAGCCTCGCCGCTCCTTAGGCGCTTGATGCGCCGTCGGGATGGGTGTAGTGTCCATTGCCTCATGTGAGGCGCTGGACACACGCTCTTGCGAGCGAGAAATTTCGCGAGAAGGTCTCACCGCGAAGGACGAGACCTTTGTGCCCACCAGCCCGGAGGTCGATGGGGCTGCCTTTGGGCCTGAGCTGCGCCGGCTGTTGCCAGCGCCAGAAGAGGCCAGAGAGGGTGAGGCAGCCTTGACTGCACCCACCGTGGGAGCTGCTGGCGGTCCTGCGGGTTCGCTACTCATATCGCAGGCTGTCGCCGCGGGCTCTTGTGCTACCGGCAACCCTAGAGTAACCGGGCCTGTTTGCTGGTTGGGTGGAGTAGGCTTAGATCCTTCCACCCCAGGGGCAGGAGCCACAAGCGACAGCTCGCTGCGCGCGGGCTGGGCAGGTGGCAGTGGCCGCTGCGACGCTGCCCCCCGACGCGCCGCATCAGCATAAGGTGTGCTGTGGAAAAGTGAGCACCTCTTACGGGCTTCCTTGAAAGAAATATTTTCTTTTACTTTTAGGGTGATTATGTCCTTTTCTTTTTTCCAGTTCGGGCAGGAACGTGAGTAGGATGCGTGGTCACCACTGCAATTCACACAGTGAGGAGTGCCACTACAATTGTCAGAGGAGTGGCCCTGGACTCCACACCTTGCGCAAGTTATTTGACCACGACAGCTCTGCGAGCCATGGCCGAATCTTTGGCATTGAAAGCACCGTCTAGGGTTAGGGACATATGGTCGGACAGTTAACTTAATGTATCCTGTTTCGATTGTTTCAGGCAGAACGCTAGATCCAAATGTTAGCACAAGATGTTTGGTGGGGATTTCTTTGTTGTCCCGTCTGATGATGATACGTTTTACATTGGTGACGTTTTGATCTTTCCACCCTTCCAGGAGTTCTGCTTCCGATAATTCTAGGAGGTCTGCTTCTGATACGACTCCGCGTGAGCTATTCATTGATCGGTGTGGTGATACAGAAATGGGTATGTTGCCGAACGTCACAAGGTTGCCGAGTTTCTCGTACTGCTGTTTCTGAGGGACCTCAAGAAGAAGGTCTCCGCTAGCCATTTTGATCACTTTGTAACCTGACCCTAAAGCTTCGGTTAAAGATTTCGCAACAATGAATGGTGAAATTGATCTGGCCGGTTTTTGAGAGTTCTCACTGTGTACAACATGGTATTTTGGATAGTTATCTTTTGGTCGGTTGAAAGATAGGCAAAGTTCATCGGTGCGTCCCCTCTTTAGAGGATGACGATCAAGTATGCGGGGAAAAGCTGGTGTTCCCATAACGGTTTGTTTTATTTCGGCGGCAATGGCGGCCACCCACCACGGAGCCCAACTAGGGGACGCTGCAGCACCTAACGCGTAAGGCTGCAGGCGCCAACCGTACATTGCCACTATAACCTAATATATTATACCCAAGGGAGGGCACATACACAAGGTTAACCCAAGCCGCCTGTGAAGATTTGGAAGTAACGGAAGAGAAGAGATGATAGGAGAGCAAAAGAAAGGAGATAGGAAAGCAAAAGGTTGGAGAGGGGGACAGGAAAAGGCGACCACCGATTTCCCCCGGGTGGGTCAGTCCGGGGGTGCCGTCTATGTGAAGCAGAGGCCAAAGAGGTGTGTTGCCTCAGCCGGGGGGCCTTAAAGGTCCGAACACCCGGCATCGGCTCAACCCCCAGGATCCCCCTTTCCCCAGACACGGCTAAGCCGCGCACGGCTACACGCGGGAGGGTCCAACCCCCATGTGCTCGGGTACGTGGTGTCGCAACTCACCAAACGCCTGCTCACGCAGACGCCCCTGCGGGGACTTTGTAGCCTGGACCTAGTGATTCTGTCAAAGATTTTGAGACAACAAAAGGAGATATTGTGCGGACTGTCTTGGTTTCGTGCTGACTGTGGATTACATGATACTTTGGGAAGATTTCTTTTGGCTGCATGAAGAAATTAAATGTTTCATCGGTGCGCCCCCTCTTGAGGGAGCGATCAGGAAGTGAAGGGAAATTGTATTCCATGAAAAGATAGCTATATTCGGCAGGGATGGCCGCCACCCACCATGGAGCCCAACTAGGGGACGACACAGGACAAATGATTCAGTTCTGTGCACGCCAGCGGTGCATCCCCACTATAACCAAATACCTATACCCAAGGCTGGATATAATGCACAAGGTTAACCCTTGCTGCCCATGAAGTCGGAAGTAAAAGGAAAATAAAGAGAGGACAGGAAAGATTGAAAGTGAGAGAAAAAGACGAAGATTGTAGAAAAGGACAGGAAAGGGCAACTACCGATTTCCCCCGGGTGGGTCAGTCCGAGGGTGCCGTCTACGTGAAGCAGAGGCCAAAGGAGTGTGTTGCCTCCACCGGGGGGCCGTAAAGGTCCAAGCACCCGGCATCGGCTCAACCCCCAGGATCCCCCTTTCCCCGGACACGGCTAAGCCGCGCACGGCTACACGCGGGAGGGTCCAACCCTCGTGTGCTCGGGTCCGTGGTATTCGCTGTCGCTGCTGCCACATTTTCTGTTTTTCGCCTTTGTGCTCTTGCGTACGAAGTTGTTTGGTTGCCGCTTTCTTGCGAACCTGAAATGCCGACAAATTCAGAGCTTGCCAAGAGGATTGAAGCGATTGAGGCTAAACTAGAAACAGAAAGCACTCAATTCACTGACGACATCCTCGGTAAAGTTCTGTTAAGATTGCAGTCTAGTGGGCTCGATGCTGTAGAACTAAAAAAACAAGTTGAAAACCTGGAGGCAAGTGTAGGTCTCTTAAATGACATCATTGAAAAACTGCGGGAGGAAAAGCTACAGCTTGCAGCTGATAATAAAAGGCTCGCATCAGAGAACAAAGCACTGTCTGAAAGGATGGCTGAGCAGGAGCAATACTCCAGAATGAACAATGTTGAGGTTAGGGGCGTCCCCTGTACCCAAGGTGAGGACTGCATCACTGTACTGCAAACCATCGGCACGAAAATTGGGTGTCCATTAACGGTGACTGACCTTGATGTCGCTCATCGAGTCCCTACAAAAGTGCAAGACAAAAAGAACATCATAGCTAGATTCTGTTCACGCGCAAAAAAGGATGAATTTGTCAGCAAGGCACATAAGGCTAAGCTTCACCTAAGCGACATCGGTGTGAAAGCTTCTGTTGACAGCGCGGTTTACGTCAATGAACATTTGACGCCGCAAAATAAGGCACTCTTTTCGAAGGCGCTGGCTTTGAAAAAACAACACAAATGGCAATTTCTGTGGATCAGCAATTGTCAAATTAAAGCCAGAAAAGCCGAGAGAACCAGAGTTTACCGCATTGCCAGTGAATCAGACCTAGCGGTCATTACCTAAAAAGTGTTCAGTTTATACCTGCCTTAACACCTTTTCGTCCATCATGGCGTCATATTACACAACCAGCAAGTTAAATGACTTCCTTCAGAATAGTAATCGCTCTTTCATTCATTTCAATGCGCGCAGCCTCCGCAAACATTACGATGACTTCCAGAATCTGCTTTCAACTCTTTCTTACACTTTTTCAATCATTGCTGTCTCAGAAACTTGGCTTAGTGAAGTAGATAAAAACTTGTACTGTTTCCCTTTATATAAATCGGAGTATACCCACAGACAGTCTAGTAACCACGGTGGAACTGCTGTCTATATCTCGTCCGGAATCCCGTACAATCGAAGACTCGACCTCACGTTAAATACTCAAAACTGCGAATCAGTCTGGTTGGAATTCGATCCTAACTTTCTCAACATTGATAATAGAAATTTCATCTTTGGTTGCGTTTACCGTTCACCTTCTTCATCAGCTCCTGATTTTTGTATTTCTCTCGAAAATATAATGACAACGTTATCCATGGAGAACAAAAATGTCATAATTATGGGCGATATGAACATAAACTTAATGGAGTCATCCCCGAGCTCTGTCAGTTATTCATCTTGTTTTCATGGTTTTGGTTACGAATGTCTTATCAATGTCCCTACTCGTTCAGTTCTTGACGGTTCCAGCACTCTAATCGATCATGCGTTGTCTAACCTTTTGAATCCACCCGATGCAGGAGTACTTGAAACTGACATTACTGACCATTTTCCCGTCTTTATCCGCACTACATCTGCGCGCTATTCTTGTCCTAACACTTACACCAAACTTGTTTTCGATAAAACGTTATTCTCAGAAGCTGTATCTCATACTGACTGGTCTTTCGTTTTTGACACCAACGATGCACAGGTAGCCTTCTCGCGATTTCTAACAAAGTTGTTATCACACTATCATTTCCACTCTCAGATGCGCAAATGCAAAAAGAAAGTGGCGTCACCTCAAAACCCATGGCTCACCGATAGTCTGTTAAAAGCCATGCGCACACGAGAAAACCTTTATAAAAAAACAAAAAGACAACCATTCAATATAAACCTGCGCGCGCGGTACAAAAAATTCTGCAACTCACTTTCTGCTCGGCTTAAAAAAGCGAAAACCTTATATTACGAAGAAAAAATACTTAAATGCGGTTCTGATGTAAAGAAAAAATGGCAAATAGTGAATTCATTTTTGAATAGGATTCAGGGAACTGATAACATAGCCAAAATATCCCACGATGGCAATATTTATTTAGAGCCACTTAAGATTGCCGATGCTTTCAGCGATTCTTTCTTTCCTAATATCTCTACTCAAGCTAAACAGTATTTATATTCACCAAAGCGCCTTGCACAATCATTTTATATGTTTCCAACCACTCCTGATGAGGTGGTATCAGTAATTAACAATTTAAAAATAACAAGCGCTGGGCTGGATAACATTCATCCTGGTCACGTTAAATTAATTTCCAAATCAATATCATTTGTTCTGTCTGAAATTATCAACCTCATGTTTAAAACAGGCACTTTTCCTCGTGAGCTTAAACGTGGTAGGGTTACTCCGGTTTTTAAGAAAGGTGATCGATCATTACCATCTAACTACAGACCTATCTGTGTTTTACCATTCTTCAGCAAGGTCATCGAGAAAATAATCGAAAAGCGATTAATAAAGTACTTAAACAAATTTAATATTCTTTCACCTGACCAGTTTGGATTTCGTTCCGGGTATTCTACTGACCTTGTATCCCTACGCTTGTATCCCTCACTGACCAACTGAAGAAAGCCATTGATGACGGTAAATTTGCAGGATCTTTATTTGTAGACTTTTCAAAGGCATTTGACAGCATTGACCACGAGATTCTTAGTGTTAAACTAGATTCAATAGGTATAACAGGTCCTCCATTACTACTATTGCGCAACTACTTACGAGACAGATATCAGGTTGTTAGTGTTTCCGATGCTTATTCTAAACCAAAAATAACTAATTTAGGTGTACCACAAGGATCCATTTTGGGCCCGTTACTCTTTTTACTATATATTAACGATCTACCTAATTGCCTCACGTCTTCTAGATGTATACTATATGCCGATGACACAACAATTATTAATTCTGATGAATGTCTGTCAACGGTAGTAACGAGGCTTAATACTGATCTTCATAACTTGTTAGGATGGTGCAAAATGAATAGACTTACCATTAATCCCACTAAAACAAAATTTCTTCTCTTCTCATCCCAAAATAAATCATCACTATGCATTCCGCCCATTTCCATAGGTAACCATTTATTATCAGCAAGTGAAGAATGCACTTACTTAGGTGTTATTATTGACTGTAACCTAAAATTTCAGCACCATATAACTCATATTAAAAAAAAGTTATATGGAATACGAATTCTCATTAGGTCACGTCCGTTCTTTTCACGACCTGTGTTGCTCTCACTCTATTTCGCGTTTGTACACTCTCACATTAATTACTGCATAACCTCCTGGGGTAACACGTACAGTACTCACCTAAAACCCTTACAAACTATCCAGAACCAGGCTATTAGAGTAATCACGTCGAATCCACACACCGCCAATGCTAAACAGCTACTACAAGAAAATAACATTCTTGACGTTGCCGCCCTTGTCAAGTTCAACCTTGCCACTTTTCTTTTCAAGCTAATAAATGACAAGATCACATTGTCGCTATTTCCTATGTCATCTCTAACGAACACCAATCCAACACGTTTCGCGCTTCATAATAACTTCATTCTACCCAAAGTACGTACTAATTATGGCAAACAGACCGTTCACTTTGCAGCCATATCATCATGGAATACATTACCATTTGTCATAAAACTACAGAAAGCCCATAGGTTTTGCCATGAATTGAAAAATTTTTTGTTATGTGATATGTATGTGACATAGTGTACTGTATAACCCGCTCTCGTTTTAGACCTGCCATTCTTATGTACGTCAACATGTTGCTTAAGTTGTTCTTTAATTTTTTTTCCCATTTCTTTTCCCTCCACTTATATGTTAGTTTTACCTAGTTTTATTATATTACTTACTGCCGATACACTATTGACTATTAATATCGTTATTCACTTATGTCTGTATTATTATTTATCATTTTTGCAATTGTACTCATTCAGCTACCGTTCTTGCCATTGTAACTTTTATGTTAACCATGAACAGGAGGTCCCAATTCAGTCTTTACTATGGGACCTCCTTCTGTATACTTCTATCTGCAAAACCTTTTTGTGAATTAATAAAAATTTGATTGAAAATTTGATTGATTGAATGCTGACATGCGTCAGACAGTAGACACACCAAAATTGTCGGGCGTGTGTAACGACGCTCCTAAAAGGGAAGTGCATATTCGCCCGGCCGCCGGCCGAACGGCGCGAGCGGAAGTTGGCCGGCAGTGTCTCCTCATTGGCTTGTTGCGGTCACGTGATTAGTGCTGACATGCTGCATGAGAACGCGTGTTGCCGGCAGTTTCCTTTGGCAAGCTGCGGTTAGAGTGTACTAGAATGGGGGAGTGGGTCCAGCGGACGCCTTGGCAAGCGCCGAGGGTGAAGCAAAAAAACGTTGAAATTGTGGCGGCGCTGCCGTCGCCTTATTCCGAATCTCCGGCCAATAAACGTTGGCTCCGGCTATTTCGGCAGCGCTCATTGGCTGAGGCGAGGTCACGGGCTGAGTAGCTGTCGTCTGCTCGACGCACCGTCGTTGTTGCATCGTTTGCATTCTTTGCGCTGCTCTATTTTCATGTTATTTACAATAGATCGGTGGGGAATAATGTCCGTTTTGCCGCTACGGAGTATCCGCCTGTCAAAGTTCCATGCAGCCGTGGTAGGGTCTCCGACGCCACAAGCGTCCGGTCGGCGTGCGGGGCCGCTCATTGGGGAGACTGCGACGGGAGCGCCACCAACTTTTCAATTAAAAAAACACCGCATATTCACGGGGTGAATGATGATGAGTGGGCGAAGCTCCGGAGGGAATCATCTATAAAGCGTGAATCTTCCGTGTAATTCGCCCAGTCTCGCCGCACTAAATCGAACGATTGACTTCCACCAATGACACGCGCTTATGTGACGTCATTCCTATTTTATAACAGCGCCCTTCATTATAATTGCACCACCTCCCGCTTAAGGGGACGCTAGCACAAACGCGTTGGAAACGTGCAGTACTGTCTAGTAAGGGGGAGAGGCCACAGCGTCTTACGCAGCCGTTTACACATGCCGGAACGTGCACCGCGTTTGCCGACGCCATCAGCGTTTATGAATACGGGGGTAAGGCGGAGAGGCCATAGCGTCTTACACCAGCTTCTTACACGGGCCGTAACGCGCTAGCACAAACGCGTTAGAAACGCGCAGTCTTTCGTTAATGTTGGGTATTTATTGTCATCGTGGTGCGTGTGTCCATGTGCGCTTCGTGGCGTAGTAGTTAGCGCCGCGCGTTCGGAAGCGAGGGGTCCCTGGTTCGATTCCGCGCTACGGACACAGCTTTCGGAATTTTTTTTCATAAAAGTAGACGTGGCTACCTACTACTACGACGACGACTACTACTACTGCATACTACAGAGGAGGGACAGACCCACACCCTAAGGAGCTTCGCCCCTAAAAAAAGCTTCAGCGGGAAGCCTGCGTTGGACCCACTCCCCCAATCTAGTACACTCTACTGCGGTCGAGCGAAGAGTGCCGGCATAATTATTTGGCGGCTGTTTACGGAACATCCTCCGTCAAGTAAAGAGTGCCGGCCTTTTGCGCTAGGAGCCATTATTTGCCGGCAGCTTGGTTTAAAGTGCCGGCGTATCACGCTAGGATAATTAATTGCTGGCAGCTTGGTCGTATAGGTCATATTCTAGGTCCACTTTAAACGCGCTATGATGGCACCACTAACCCGGTCGTGCTCTTACCGGCAGTTGTCCTTTGCGAGCTGCCGTCGAGCGAAGAGTGCCGGCATTTTGTGCCAGAATTAGGTTAGGTTAGGATAATTCGCTAACCCGCTCATGCAGCGTGCCGGCACTAATCACCTGACCGCAGCAAGCCAATGAGACACTGCCGACCAACTTCCGCTCGCGCCGTTCGGCCGGTTGCCGGGCGAGTATCCACTTCCTCCCAAAAGCCGGCGCCTACCAGCCATGCGGACTCAAGTGTGTCAACTGTGGTGGAGCCCCCAAGGCCGAGGACAAAAAATGTTAGGCCTAACGTGCGATGGAACAAAAAATGCTAGGCCTAACGTTAAAAGACAGGAAGAGAGTGGTGTGGATTAGAGAGCAAATGGGGATAGCCGATATTCTAGTTGACATTAAGAGAAATAAATAAGCTAAAAATAAATAAAAGAGCTGGGCAGGCCATGTAATGCGTAGGATGAATAACCGGTGGGGCATTAGAGTTACAGAATGGAAACCAAGAACAGGGAAGCGCAGCCGAAGATGGCAGAAAACTAGATGGAGTGATAAAGGCAGGAAATTTGCAGGGGCAGGCTGTAATCAGCTAGGGGTAAATCCAGGGGTAATTGGAGATTGCAGGGAGAGGCCTTCGTCCTACAGTGGACAAAAATAAAGGCTGATGGTGATGAATTACCCCGTACGGTCAAACCACCAAACGCTGAAGCTCGGTGCAAAGGAACACCATGCCAGACCTAACACTCGCGGAGGGCCCACTAGATGTTCCCTGGCGCGTAACCAACAACACGCTAACAAGTGACCAATCCCTCGTTCAGATAGAGGTAGGCACGAACGCCTTTCGACGGCGAACTAAGAAACACAAATTCACCAACTGACATAAAGTTATACAAGAACACGAAGTGCCCAATTCCTCTGCCATAACTTGGATGCAATGCATACAAGACTTCAGGAAGAAGCGTGCTAAAACACTCACTCAGCTTGCTCTTGCACCCGCTGCTGACTTGAAAGTACTCATCCTTTGACCGGTTTAGAAAAGCCTGTATAAATATTGGACACGACAAAAAGCTAACAGGCACCTCAGAAAATGTGTGAACAAAGTCTATGCGGAAATGCAGACTTACTCAGAACACTTGTAAAGGGAGCAGCGGCACGAAGCCTGCCGGAAACTCTACGCTACACTGGGCCTCAAGGCGATACGGAACCTATTTGATACTCTCGCAAACTCGACGCAGGCGAAAGGGCAAAAATCAACCGATTAACAAGACTTGTAAATTCGTTCGGTGATCAAACCCAGAATTTAGAGCAGCTCAAAATGTATAGGTACAAGTATATTCCGAATCTTGTGCATCCACATTAAAAGAAATATTCGTTACACAAGCGCAATACCGAAGATGAAATCAATACACCTTTCACCATCTTCGAGCTGCAGCATGCGCTCAAGTACGCTCAAGTAAACAGGTAAGGCGCTAGGACGACATCATGCGATTAACTAACAGATGCCAAACTTATCGAAAACACACCAACTGGCCTTCCTTGAACAGATGATACTCTTTGGGTGTCGAAAACAGTTCCGTAGAAATTAAAGCTAATTTGGATAAATTTCTTGTATAAGCAAGGAAAACCTATAGTCATAACCAACTTCACAACCCTTTCATTTATTTTAGCGCAGAGAAACTAATAGATTGCACGGCTCTCACGTGAATACAATGACACCTGAAGTAAGCAGGCACTTTCCCACCTCAAATGCGAGGCTTTGGAGTGCACCTGTCGACCGAAGACGCCATACTTTAGATACAGGAGCACGTACTAACCGACCCCAGTACAGCCAAATCCAACTCCGAGCACATGACCAATTTAAGAAAGCCAAATAAAGCCGAGAGATACCTGATATGACAGAATAATTGAGACCTATCTCTGTGCACAATACAGTTCTGATCATTAACAGAGCATTAGTTAAGGGCAATGAAGGAAAACGAAAAGAAACAAAAGCGTTGACACAGAAGTAAGCACTTTGAATAACATGAATGAAAAAGTCGGATAAAAGGTTGAAATCAAAGCTGCTCTCGGGCAGGATATTCTTGATAGCCCTTACCCATTCCGCCGAAGACAAAGGACCAGTCAAGGTCGCAAGATTACTTTTCAGGCGAAAGTTGATTGCTTACATATAATCAGCATGCATCGTATATATCAAAAACAGCTAGCGTGTTACTAGTTTATCAATTCGGATCAACAAGAAGAATAAATAGAATTTCAACGAACTAAGGCTGAAAATAATTACACAGCGACTTCGATAACAAACTAAAAGCTTGTTCAACTGAAGCTGAAATCCTGCCAAATTAAAACCAAATGCAGAACGTTGCAATTTCTAGTAAACTTATTCAGATCTTTCCGAAACGTCCAGGATGGTGTCGACACGGCAAGAGGAAGCACCATCCTCCAAGCTGATGAGCACATGTTTTGTTTATGAACGTTTTAAGCGCTTCGTGAAACACTGCTTGGCACTTGAATGCTTAGGGGGAAGAATGAAGAAAAGACGCATTTATTTGCGTAAGCATCCCAATTCGTTATGTGAAAAAATGGTAATCTTGAAATGCTTGGTATAAGTAATGATCAGTACTAGCAGAATAAGAAATGCCAGTGTCTGGAACCAACGGATCGGCAGAGTGCCTTGTTTTGCCATGGCAGAGACAATCCCCCTGTTTTCGTCCTCGATGATAGAGGCAAGCACGACCGCGGTTAGTCTTTCGCTATTCGTACATGTGTCAAAGTATATTCTAGAGTAAGCGCTGGTACTGGCGTAGATTTCACTTTCAGCAACTCCGTTCACGTCGCGCGTGTGATCTGATTAGACATGCCTCATGCACTAAGCCATTTCTTAATATGTTTACAACGTTTCAAATGTTTCAAGCTCACAGTTCGCCGATCTATAAAAAGAAAGCAACAATAATTTATTCTTGCAGAAAAAGTATAATAAATGCGCGTGATAAATTGCAAATTTAAATAAGTGAAATTGTGTTTATGCTGTGCAGCTCCCACGTCGACGACCAACTCTGGGCTACCCAGCAAGCCTGCGAGGCGGCGAAAAGGCAAGACCTCGACGTCCCCACGTGGGAGGCCTAGGCCCAGCCAACTAAACTGCTGGTTTAAATAAAAGTTTGTTCCTCCTCCTCTTCCTTATGCAGATTTTTTTAATGAGCACACGAGAAGACACACAATGCCTTTACATGCACATTATACAGTACTAAGTATTGCAGTGTTATTTTATATTGCTTTGTGTCGAAATCTGAAAATTACTCGTTGAGTGCCGCTGGTTTTGGGACATGCCGCAGTCTCAAAGATGCTACCCTTCTCCAACGCTGGTCATCTTTACAGTTATCTGCGACTGTATCCGCGACGTCAGTATTAAATGACGCGAGCTTTCTGCAATGCAATATTTTATTTTAATCGTTCGACAAGCTAGCATATTTTTTCCCTTTTTTCCCTATGGCGGACATATCGCAGTGTATCTTGTTCTGAAAAAAGAGAAAGTAACCTTTAGATTGCAGTCTTCCTTGGCTTCGAGTATTATGAAGAAGAGGAAGATTCGATGGCGTTGCGGTGAGTGGGCCCTTCGTCCTCACAGTTGAATTTCATAACTGGTTTTATTTATTTTAATTTTTCTTTCAGTTCTTATAAGATGTACAAAAGTAATTTGATAGTGCGCGCATCGCTGTTAAATCTGTAGCGACAATATAGCACTGCATTAGGTCTAAAATACAATTTGATTCCGAGGATCGCTTTAGGCCTCGCGATATTCGTTTTCGCTTTCTTTCGGCTGCGCGGCCGTACTGCTTATCCGTAATTACGGCAGTACATCTGCCTTACAGTAGAAAGAACTTGTGCTAAAGTCAATTACAGTAAGCAATTCAATCGCAATATTATGAAACACATGGTGACAGATGTTCATCCCGCTTCCAACCATGAGCGTTGCTTTCAATTGCCTGTCGCCCAATGTTGCAGGTTTCTGCTGCCTGTTTGTGCACTGCACGCAGCTGTGACGTCCACGTCTGTTCTAGGACTTAGTCTAGACAAAGCAGACGGAGGCTACAAAGACATCTTGGTTGCGATCCATGAGTCGCTTGCTCCGCACGACCGCCTAATAGATGTTATCAAAGTGAGTTGTTTCTATCTGCACCTGAACCAGTTACATTTGGAGAGGAACGGAAATAATACTTCAAACGACATTATCGGAGACTCCTCTACTGCATGTTTTATCTACCACCATTCGTAGACAAGGCTTCTATCGCAATATCTTGTACAGTTTTTTTACACATAAAGGCAACTGTTGGTTGCGACACGTGAAGGTACGCAAACTACCCAGTTCAGAAAGTTAAGACAGCAATGTTGAACTACTGCATGATTTGACCAACAATATTTTCTGCACTCCATAGGCATGTCGCCAACTTGTGCTTTCACCCTGTCTAAGCAATGCCGTCAATATCACACTGCAGTGTCAGAGGCTTTAATTCACAAAATCTATGTGGCTGGTTGAACGAGTCCTTTCACACCATTTCTGGACCTTGTTTATCCAACGCGAAAGCGCCATCCCATACAAAATACTTTCTTACTTTCTTTAGAACTCTTGCCAACTGTCTATCAACTTTAGTAACATCCTGCGTAATTTTACTTTCTATTACCACATGTTACAAGAAAGTTGGTAGGATCTGTTTTTACTTCGGTTTGAAGAAAGTTTGTTTAAAGAAAGTTTAAAGAAAGTTGGTAGGCTCTGTTCTAACTTTCGTTTGTAGGAAGTTCGTTCAAAGAAAGTTTAAAAAAAGCTGGTAGGCTCTGTTCTTACTTCTGTTTGAACAAAGTTTCTTTAAAGAAAGTTTAAAGTAGGTAGGCTCTGTTTTAACTTTCATTCATACGAAGTTTGTTCAAAGAAAGTTTTAAAAAAGTTGGTAGGCTCTGTTTTTATTTTCGCTTGAAGAAAGCTTGTTTAAAGCAACATTAAAGAAAGTTGATAGGCTCCGGTCTTGCTTTCGCTTGAAGCAAGTTCGTTTGAAGAAAGTTTAAAGAATGTTTAAGGAAAGTTGGTAGGCTCTGTCTTTACTTTTGTGTAAAGAAAATTATAACAATTGTATTTGTTTCGTTCATTTTATCATTTAACACTGCAATAAAGAAGCATAACATGCAATATCTGTAATACAATAATTAGTACGAATAACCTGAGTGTCATATTGCTAATTGCTTCCTGCATTTTAAGAGAAAGCGAGGAGACAGGATAATATTTGTTCTTACGCGTGCATATATAATCAGCAGTAGCTAATGTAAAATATCTTGGCGTGCCACAGTGAAATTGTGTCGTACGTTTTCCTACTTCAAAAGAAAAAAAAAGGTTGACCAATAATGGTACTCGAACACGGGACTTCTGCTTGTGAGGCAGACACGCTACCACCACTCCACGTATTAGCATCTGCAGGACCAATGCAAGGACTATACACTTTCTGACATGTCATGGGGCCGTTTGTTTTCACGACGCTTACCTTTTTTTTCGGAATTCGGCTTCTTAAGAAACCTTATACCTTTACTATTTTTTGCAAACTATACACAAAACTTGGCTTTCTCGCAAATGCGTTACCCGCGGTCACTGTTAAAAGAGCCTTTCTTTTCAAAACTGCGGGTGATCGCGGTGTTGATATATTGGCGGAATTCGTACGGCAGCACAGATTCCGTAAATGCTTGCTTGGACGAACAAGTCAATAATTTAGGATTGTCAGTTGGCTGAGTAGTCAGTTGTGTACCTGGCATGGCAGCTGCTGAAGCCGAAGCTTCAGCTGCCGTAGCACGCCAGCCATCGCCACGTTTTGTCACCTTTATTCCTAACGATAAGATAAAATATGGTCTCACCAATTCAAGATGAGGGCACGTATTTTCGAAAACGCTACACTTGGCGCCATAATTAACGTGTATATGGGCGGTGATCACGAATATATGCTCGGTAAGTGCCATATTAGCCCGTAGGCCGTCCGCCATTTCAAGCAGACGGAGCTGCGCGGGCGGCGCGTGGATTGGCTCATGCTTCAGCTGCGACTTCCCCTGAGTGACAAATGCAAATCTCGAAGGCCATGCTCCTGAAGCGATGCGAATCGAGGAGGCAATTTCTCCTTCTTTAACCGAAGTGTGGCGCTGCTGCAGTGTTTTGTTCGTTTCAACAGCAAGTAATACCCATAGTGAAGCAATATAAGTACCTCGGCGTACACATAAACGAATGAAAGGATTACTCAAACAACCACCAAGATAATCTGAAAATAAAGAGGAAGCGGAATGCAGCAATTATGAAACACAGAGCACTGTGGGGCCACAATAAGTATGAGGTGGTGCGTGGAATCTGGAAAAGGAGTAATGGTGCCAGCGCTAACATTCGCAAATGCCATTATATGCTTAAAATCGGATATATTGGCGGGTTTGGAAGTTAACCAAAGATCAGTAGGCCGGTTGGCTTTGGGAGCACACGGTAATACCACAAATGAGGCAGTGCAGGGTGACATGGGTTGGGCCTCTTTTGAAGTCAGAGAAGCACAGAGCAAAATTAGTTTTGAAGAAAGGCTCAGGAACATGGATGAAAATAAATGGGCGGCTAAAGTGCACAAGTATCTCTACATGAAAAGCGTAGACACAGAATGGAGGAAGAGGTCAAGGAAGTTGGCAACCAAGTACAGGATAATCGAAACTGCAAATAGACAACCAGGAGTCATCAGAAAGAAGTGAGAGGAATAGAGACCGTGAATTGTATGCAAAGAATGGAAACAAAAAGGACAATGGAGATTTATAAGAATGAGAAGAAAGAAATTAGAAGGGAAAATCTGTACGATATCACAAAGGGCAGTGCCTTGCTATTTGAGGATCGAGCCGGTTGCCTAAGGACGAAACATATCGGAACTAGATGAGACATGTGAATGCTGCAGTAAAGATCCAGAAACCACTCAGCACATCCTGATGGAATGCGACGGGATCCACCCAGCGAGAACCGTAGGTAACGTGCAACTCCCAGAAGCGCTTGGTTTCAAAGTGGAAGGAAACATAAACAGATCAGCCGTAGAGATCAGCAAGAGACGATTGGAGTACTGGTGAAAAAAAAGCAGGGAAAAGATGGATATGACCTGATCTCTTAAAATCATAGGCAGCGGCACAAGGTAAATTTTTGAAAAAGAGAAATAATAATGAGAGGTATACAAAATGCTAGATAAAGAACATGTATAGTATACCTGATTAAATCAAGCAGGCTAGGTGACTATTTGTCGCCGCCCCGCTTGAAAGGGGATGCCAATAAATCATCATCATCATCATCGTTCTGTAAATATTCTTCAATAAATCTAATCTAATCCAAGTTGCTGTAGCTTATGGACCACGTTGGCTGTGCGCGAGTGCTCGTTGCAGTGAGCCGGTAGTTGAATTTTATATTAGAAGTGCCTAGGCAAAATTTGCTCCTTATCGTGTGCGTTAATTATCGCACAACCTCTGGACTCGTGAAATGCCGTGTGTTTTGTGCGATACACCAATGTCAACAGTGTCTTAGTACAACGCCCGTCCGAGCTGCCTTTGTTCTCGCCTGCCAGCGCTCTCTGGTGAAAAGCCTGGTACTGCATGGGGCTTCGAGTCACAGTGTATCGAAGAATTTGTTGAAGGTTGTGCTTTCGTGGTGCTGTATTTCATCGGTAGTTCTACAGTGTTTGCGCCCGTAAGAGAGTTGGTGCCACGGTACCTGTGAGACGAAGGAGCGTTTGCTGACTACGTCTTGAAAGGTAAGCAAGCTTGGCGCTTGTGCGCGTTGTTGTAGCTTATGGTTCATGTAATGAGTTTTGTGTGGCTAGAGCAGAGCGTATTCTAAGCGTAAGTTGCCCATGTTTCTTTGCATATTTAGTAAGCAATTTTACGAATGTTTCCGTTGATGTTATCGCGTACTTGCATTTTCCTGTGAACTTTGCTACCCCGTCTGATTGCTATAACTGAATGGGAACACAATTATGGAAACACTGGAAGTTAGTTTGTTGCGTAGTTTCCCGGCAGAAAATTATTCCTTATATAGGCATTTCCGCGAGTTCACTGCAGGTGTGTATACGTCAATGCGTCATGGGCTTCACGCGTTGGCACAGGATAGCTATGTTTGATGCTTGCGCACATATGAGCTTGTATGAAGACTTTTTTTGTATACAGTTCACTTTGAAGGCCCGCGTCGCGAGAACCTGTCTGTATTCTATATTGAACTATGGAGCCTGTCGTGTTCTTTATTGCAGGGCAGATATACGCCGATATTTCAATGACGAGGTTTCTTTTTAATCGAGACATCTCAATCAGACGCTAGCTTTTACTACATTATATACATATTCATCTAAAGAACAGTATGTCAGCTCTTCCAGTCAGGTAATGACTGTGCCTTGCAGTAATACAGTAAGGGCTGTGATTTCGTAGCGATACTTTGCGCTCGATCCTACGTCACTCTTACCACCCACCCTGAACGGCCAGCTATTCCAGTTCATAACACAGGCGGAGCGTCGGTCTAACCCCTGACGAAGAGGCAGAAGGAATACCATCGCTATACAAACACGGCCTAGGATTCAAAAGACTTTTCATGTGCTCAATAATTCTTTCATAATCCAATGCTCTTTTGTTTACGACATATTTGAGTTTCGAGGATTTTCCTGGTAGTCTTATGTTTGCTGCATTCCCGCCTGGAATCTCACTTCTTATAAATAACCATGTAACTTCCTGAGATATAATGATGAGAGATTTGTACGAGACACACATTAATGTAGCTGCTAGTGTGGGGCTCTTTGCAATTCACTATTACACTGATATGACAGGTTTCCAGATTCACATTGCAATAAACTATTCATTTCTTGCAGTTGAAGGCTATGCGGATTCTGGAGGCATCCCACAGGAACCTGCAGCACTGCGACAAGCTGGAGAGCACCACTATAAAACACCTGATCAGCGTGCTCTTACAAAGGTGCGTACAAAACTGTCATTGCCTTGTGTCTTGTAGGATATATTTCTGTAATATGCAATCATTTTACTGTGTGTGCCATTTTCATGATTTCTAGTGGCAAATCACTTGCATTTCAGTTTTGGCCATCTGGAGGGCCCTCAGTTTATTTAACGTACCTTTAACTAGCCTCCTCTGAGCTAAATAGAACCCTGACTTGAGTAACTGCATGATATACTCTGTACAGACTGTATATTAATCTAGTCAGCTTACCTTTTTAAGATAATCGCCCTTCTTCTTCTTTCTGGGGTTTTACGTGCCAAAACCAGTTCTGATTATGAGGCACGCCGTAGTGGAGGGCTCCAGAATAATTTTGACCACCTGGGGTTCTTTAACGTGCACTACAATGCAAGCACACGGTTGTTTTCGCATTTCGCCTCCATCGAAATACGGCCGCCGCGGCCGGGATGCGATCCCACGATCTAAGATAATCGTTGATAAGCATGAGGTCGAGATGTGTTTTTTATTATGCAGTATTGTGAAGCTCACTTCTCACACTATTGCCTTTGCGCCTATATTGTTCCCTCTAATCGGTCACACTTATGTATGGCGTACCGTACTTCATCTCCTAAAATTAGCATACAAACAGCAACATTTTCTTCTTTATTAGGTACCTGCTGAATCCCTAGCCACAGTATGAGAAGGTAATTCCTCAAGCATATACCAAACCAATAACTTTTTAATGTGACAAGTTTAATATGCACCCCAAGTACAGGTTGGCTTCAAGCAGGAAGCTGGCCTCCTTTGTATTTTACCGAAATTTGAGGTTGTAACGCAAACTGCTAAATCACAACAATCCACACAGTGCAGTAGTTGCAAGCCACCATGAAAGTGCAGCTGAACGCTGAGTGTTCACCGTTACATTGGCACTTCTTTTTCTGCGGGTAGTAGTTGCAAGCCACGACAGTGCAGCTGAACGCTGAGCGTTCGCCTTTACATTGGCATTTTTTCAGCGTGTCTCTGCCCTTCTCAGTTGACATTGGATAAAGCTTGTTCTTTGCTGTCACTTATCTGAAATGCAAACAATTCTTTTTACCTTTTCTTTCATATTACTTGTCAGCTGTCTAATACACAAGCTTCCGGTGACATGGTAACAGTGCTGACTACTGCCCAGAACATGTGTGCATCTGTGGTTTGTGGTACCACATGCTCACTACCTCGGATTTACTGAGACTGTCACAAGGAAGCTTGCTTCATGCTCAAGCTGCCCTGCACTTGATGGAAATATTGAAATAGTCACTTTTAATATAATAATTTGTTGTGGTTTTAAGCAAATTGAGTTTTCAAACTGTGAATAATGCGCACTAGAGGGTCTATAAAAATGTTTTCTACTTCCTAAAGACATGGTTTAGGCAAAAAGTGCTTTACGCATGTCATCGGATTTATTGAGTTCGGCATATCTCGCTGAAGCCGTTCCAAAAACTTTGAGTATCTTTACTGCAACTGATTTACGGCTACTTTACACAAGTGTACGATTCCTACATGTAACACATGCATATTATGTGCAGCAGTTCTGCTTAGCAATGCTTCAGTCACTTTTTGGGTGGCGTTCCAATACCCACAAGGACGTCGCCCAAAAAGAGATTTGCACCCCAGAAGTGGTGAATGCCATTCTAAGTATGTATGGCAAGGCAGTCAGTTGAAATCTTCGTTTTGATGTGGGTCATTCGAAGTCAATTCTTGTGGATGACTGCATCATGCTATCTCGTCTAGATACAGTTCATAAGGCTAACTATTATTGCATGTTTCCTCCTTTAGGCTTGCAGCAAGAGGGATATCAAGAACAAGGGAGATATCAAGACCACATTATAGTCATGCTGAGTGTGGCTTCTGAGGGCATGTATGAAACGGTTGGAAAATAACATCAGTGTTTGAAAAGATTGGTGTGTTTCGCCTAAGAGGTACATACTTTTATATGTTCAAGGTTGCATCAGAACACACCAGACATTTTTAAAAATGCTGGAAAAAGGGGATAAATGTCACCAGGACGTTTCTAGGACGAGCACCAGGAAGTTGGAAAAAAGTTAACAAGAAGTTGCTAGAGCAAGCGAATAGAAAGTTAGAATAAAGTTACCGGGAGGTTTTTTAGGGCAAACAGCAAAAAGTAGGAAAAAAGTTACTAGGATTTTCTATGAAGTAAAAAGATGCTCTGCTTTAATGTTGAAGGATGTTCACTTCATCGTTTAAAGAAAAAGTTCGTAAATAAAATTTTAATTGAATATTGGTGGCCATAGTCGACAGATGTTGGTATAAAGTATTTAGGAAGTTTAAAAAATGGTATGAGAATTTCAATAGAACCGTTGGTAGGTTTTGTAATATTTGCCTAAAAATTTAATTGAAAGTTACTAGAATTTTGTGTAAGGGATAGCAGAGGAAGCGTGAAACTTTTGGAGAAAACTGCACACTTATCGGCCTCATAACTCTGGATGCCCGCACCATAAATCAGTCAGAAGAAAAATTGGCAAATGACAAGGCAAGATGTATGCAGTGAAAGATAGGCAGGATAATGTCATCAGCAGTTTCTGTGATATACTAAAGGTAGTGTAAGAATTGTATACTGACCTATACAGTACCCAGAACAGCCATGCTACCTTCAATCGAAGTAGTGATAGACAAGATACAGAGGCTCCTTCTATAACTAGCGATGAAGTTAGGAAGGCCTTGCAAGACATGACTAGGGCAAGGACCAAGAGAAGATGGCATAAAGGTCGACTTAATCAAAGATGGATATATGCTTGAAAAGCTTGCGTCCCTTTTATACGCAATGCCTCACGACTTGGATGTGTACCAGAGATCTGGAAGAATGCCAACAGATACTTTTGCACATTTCAAGTAAACAAGTGCATCGAGTTCACAATTGCCGTCACGATCAACGATGCCAAACGCTGCAGCGCTACGCGACGCGGGCGCGCCAAAAAAAAAAAACTGTTCTCCTCTGAAGATAACTGCGAGGCGTAGTGGAACAGATTCATTTTCTTAAGCGCTCAAACAAACAGGACGAAAGGCGACACAAGTCCTTGTGTCTCCTTTTCTTCGTCTGTTCTTGTTGCGCGCAAAAATTTAAGAAAAAAAGTTCTCTCTCCTGGCATTTTGCTATCGCCATCGGTCGTCACGATGTCACCAGAGCGCATCTGGTGATGTCAACCACGTCGACGATGTCATGGTCGAGGAAGAACCTACGCCTTCCGGTTAGTCTGCTAGCAGGTACGCGCGCTCCCTGCTCTTCCTCTCCGTGTTGCTCGCTTGTGCGCGCTTGCGAATCAGTAATTACAGCCCGCAACGCAAGTGCCAAATGCTCGCGTTCCAACATAGTCGTGCTTAGCGGTCTGATTAGCTGCGCAAATAGAGTGCGACAGTGTTGCTGGGCTTTCTAGACGTGCGCGCAACACAGGGTCCATAGTGGCATGCTTCGCATGAGAACAAGCTGGCACGGAAGCAACAGCGGGTAGCCGAGAAGCGCTGGGTCGCGGCAAATGCCCGTTCACGTTACCGGCACGGTAACTCGCCGCACGCTGTTTGCGATTCGCGGGCCGCCGTTCGACAGCGGTTTTTGCTCGCGAACGACGAGATTTCCTTGCCGTACGTAGAGAGGATGAGACCGGGACTCATTGTGCGGCAGCCTCACAGCCGCTGATAGCTCTACGGCGCCGATATCGTAGCCAGGCCTTTTCCGGTTTCCCTCGCGCTTAAGCGGATGGCGCCTCGAAATGAATTACCGACGGTCACGAGCCGAAATATTTTCTTATCGTTGTTGTCGCTCTTCGCAATAATTGTGCACACGAAAAAAATACGCTGTTAGGAGCGCCGTCCGCTGCGATGCCAGCACAGCCGTCGTCTCCCGTCGGTAGCCGTGCACTGCAGCTGAGCTCGACCAGTATCGGAGCTCTCGTTCATGTTAAACGTTTGACAGCGGATTTAGTTTTTCATAATATGTACAATTTATGACTATCGCTTCATCTAGCGGAAATAATTTTGCTTGGAACAGAAGCTGCAGCCGATGTTTTCATCGCCGGCGGCGGAGGCGCGCAGCTTCGCGCTTTATCAATTGGCCCGTTGATCGTGCAGCGGGCGGTGCACCGGCCGAACTGCCGTATACTTGAACACCTCTCGAGCGGCAGACATTAGCGCGGACGTGCCTTAACCGAAGTGGGCAGTGTTTTGAGAAGCACGTTGGCGACGAAGAATGTCACTTGACATTTGGAGGAGCACTCGACGAGGAGAGTAGCGAAGGAAAGAGCGAAACGACCGAGGACCGTGTTTCGATCATCAAGCGCGTGTAACACCGTATTACGGCACCGTTTCGAAACATTCTCGCGGCTACGTGTTCGCTGTAGAGTCGTGTACAACTGCAACACTTCAACTAAATTTCGACCTCTGGGTGGTTTAGGGCCCTTTACAAGGGAGACGTTAAATAATTTAAAAATTATAGGATCATTAGCTTGCTTTCACTACTGTATAAAATATTCAAGGTGATTTCCAATATAATCATACAACACCTCACTACCATCAACCAGCAGCTGGCTTCAGGAAATTATATATTACAATGGATCGCACCAATATTGTTATACGTACAATCGAGAAATCTGCGGAGTACAATGAACCTCTCTATATGGCTATCATAGATTGTGAAAATGAATTTAAATCAGTAGGACACCATCATCACAGAGGCATTGCACAATGACATAGTACAGGGATACGTGAATATCTCGCGAAATATCTACAAAGATTCCACAGCTGTTTTCGTTCTTCCCAGACTAGTAGAACATTGTGTATGAAGAAAGGGGTCAATCAAGGAGGCACAATCTGTCCAGTGCAATTTACTGCAGGCTTAGAAGAACTATACACGCTATTCGACTGGGAAGGCTTGGGTGTGATAATCATAGGCGAATAGTTCAACAACCTTCGGTTTGTGAATAAAAAAAATATTGTAGGCTGCACTAGTGTGCAACAGGCTAAAGAAACACACGGAGATGATCGGCACTTAGCACTACCAAGTCATCCCCACCATATTTTCCGGAATCTATTGAATATTGATCAATAATGAATTACCTATCGATTGCCTATGGATTGGCTATCGCAAGGTATTGGCCACGTATTTGGGCTAGGTTAAGCACTACCAAGTCATCCTCAGCACTTTCCGGAATTTATTAATTATTGATAGATTATAGATTACCTATTGATTGGCTATCGATTGGCTATTGCAAGGTATTGGCTGCGTATTTGGGCTAGCCTTAAACATCTTCGCTAGTTCACAGGGGTATGTGCCACTGCGCTTAGCACTACCTCCAGGTCCTGCACTACCTCCAGGATCGGTACAGAATTTCTGTTCGCATGTTACGGACCCCCGCTCGGCTTAAACAGCTCCGCTGTTCAAAAGGCGATGATGACGATGAACTCCGGATGAACCCCGTTTGACTTTGACGGGTTATATCCACGATGACTGGGGTGAGCTTTCTATAACGCGACCACTCCCCCCGGTTATCAACATACGTCCTATGCTCTCTGAACGCCGAGCGAGATGCTAAATTTAGCTCCGTTTGTTGTCATTCGCGG